>NC_018292.1:1068538-1204536 GCF_000315875.1 Candida orthopsilosis Co 90-125
CACACTAAACTATTTATTTTCATTAACAATTTGTTGCCAGGTCTTACCTTCTTTTCTCAACTCTTCAGCTAATTCATCCCTGATCCTAGCAACTAATCCAGGTCCTTTGTAAGCAAAGGCTGTGTATAATTCCACAAAAGTTGCACCAGCTTTTGCAAATTCTAAAGCGTCTTTACCACTTGAAATTCCACCACATCCCACTAATACCAATCCTGATCCTTTGGTATGTTTGTTCAATAGCTTCAATGCCTGCAATGATAAGGGCTTTAATGGTTTTCCCGAAAGTCCACCAGTTTCGTTGATTAATGTTTCATCTGTGGTTAACATCCTATCTTTTGGTCTCTGAATTGTTGTGTTCGAAATAATAATTCCGTCTACTTTGGCTTCCTTTGCTGAATTTGCTATGGACATGATCTCTGGCTCAGTCAAATCAGGGGCAACTTTCACCAAAATTGGAGGTTTTGCGCCTAGTAAATTGGTACGCAATATGTCGCGCTCCTTTACAACGGTAGTCAAAAGGTTGGTAAGCTTAGATTCATTTTGCAAATCACGTAACCCAGGAGTGTTTGGTGACGATACGTTAACAACAAGCACATCAGCAAATGGCCCAAGTCTAGAAACACCCTTAACATAATCTTCAACTTCGTCCCCCGTTTTGTTTTTACCCAAATTTATACCTAGTAATTTCCCTTGTTGAAAAGCATTTGAAAATGGTAATTGGGCCGGAGTGTGGGTTCTCTCAAATTTTTCCACCAATTTAGTAAAACGGATTCTCAATCTTGCCAAGACATTAAAGTGCCCAGTGGAATTGAAGCCATAACGATTGATTACAGCATCATCTCTTGGCAATCTAAAGAATCGAGGTTGGGGATTACCTGGTTGAGGCTCGGGTGTGATTGAACCGATCTCAACATAAGAGAACCCGGTATTGAATAACGAGTCGATTGCTTCTCCGTCTTTATCTAGTCCAGCAGCCAATCCAATTGGGTTTTTTAAATTGTGACCAAACACATTGACGCCCAAAACATCGCTTTGGTCGTTCCTTCCTTCATCCAAAAGTCTGGGGACGAGACCATATTTCATAAATAAAATTCCTAGTTTATGACCCTGCTCTGCATCTGTAAATGTTCTTATAAGTGGACACAAAACATATTCGTGAACCGACGAACGTGAATCGAAAAGGTAATAACCGCCAATTCCAGCTAATGCTCCACCAATGAGAAGCGAAATTGGTCCTGGCAAAAAGCTCGATCTTATTATCTGTTTGCCATTTGTTCTAACATTGGGACACCTAAACAACCCCTTTAACAAGTTTCCTCTTTTAAACATTACAAAGCACTCAATTGAGCTGGTATAGCGTTAGGAAAGAAGAACGGAAATCAGTCGAGAGAGAGCTCAAACATGGAAAAAATTATTGTACAAACTGTCGCCGCGCAAAAGTGAAAAGTTAGAAATGGTAGCTCAAAATATTTCTCTTCATGAGATGATCTTCTCTGAGTAAGAGTGCATTAGAGTCAACTACAAGCTGTGCACCACTATGAGCGAGCCAAAAAGTGACAACAAACACCTGAAGGGTCAAGTCAAAAGCCTGAAAAGCCAAAGAAAACATAGATACTCCAAAGACAAGAAACTCAACTCCAAATTACAAAGGATAGAAAACCAATACAAGGATGCATTAAAATCTGCTGCAGGTACCGATTATCTTTTACAAGAGGAGACAGGGTTTTTGGAAGCAGAAGGCCCTATGGAAAGAACTTTCAAATTCAAGCAAGATGAAATAACAAAGGCAGTGGATGCAAACACTGCAAATAAAAAATTTGAACTTAAACTTCCCGAATTTGGTCCATATCTGATTGATTTTTCAAGAAATGGTCGTGAACTTCTTCTTGGAGGAAAAAAGGGACACGTTGCGTCTATTGATTGGAAGTCTGGTTTATTGGGATGTGAATTGCACCTTAATGAGACAGTTAATGCCGTGAAGTGTTTGCACAATGATCAATACTTTGCCGTAGCACAAAAGAAATACACTTTTATCTATGACAAGGAAGGTACAGAACTTCATCGACTCAAGCAGCATGTGGAGGCTACCCTATTGGACTTTTTGCCGTATCATTTTCTTTTAGTGACAGCTGGACACACAGGTTTCCTAAAATACCATGATGTTTCCACAGGTGAGTTGGTTAGTGAGATAAGAACAAAACTTGGTCCCACTTTAGCAATGAAACATAATCCATACAATGCTGTTATTCACCTGGGCCATGGAAATGGTCAAGTAACATTGTGGTCTCCAAATGCACCTGAACCGTTAGTCAAAATACAATCTGCTCGTGGCCCAATTCGAGATTTGGCCATTGATAGAGAGGGTAAATATATGGCAGTCAGCGGAGCCGACAAGACGTTGAAAATATGGGATGTACGAACTTTCAAAGAAGTGGATCAATATTACACACAAACGCCGGCTACATCATTAGATATTTCCGACACCGGATTACTCTCTGTCGGTTGGGGTTCACATGTAACTATATGGAAAAACATTTTTAAAACATCACATCAGGCTGATCCATATATGAACCATTTGATCCCTGGATCGAAAGTGGACAAGGTCAAGTTTGTTCCATTCGAAGATATTCTAGGCATTGGTCACCAGCAAGGGTATGACTCAATTATAGTTCCAGGTGCTGGTGAAGCCAATTATGATGCATTAGAATTGAACCCATTTGAAACTACTAAACAAAGACAGGAACAAGAAGTCAGGTCTTTGCTTAATAAACTTCCCGCTGATTCTATTGCGTTGGACCCAAACACTATTGGAACTATTGATAAAAGAGCAAAATCAATAAAATTGAAACCTGGAGAGATTAATGAATTGGGTGATTTTGCTAATGATGCATCAGACAAGATGGCTATAAAACCGGATGTCAAGGGTAAAAATTCTGCTTTGAGAAAACATTTGAGGAGAAAGAGAGAAAATGTCATTGATCAAAGAAAGATGAGGATTGAAAAGAATTTGAGAAATGAAAAGGAGGCAAGGTTGAGACGTTTGAAGATGCTACAAGGGGAAGAAGAGGAAAAGGATGTTTTAGACTCTGCATTAGCTAGGTTTAAGTAAGAGAGTTTAACTGCTGCTGTTTCTTTTCGAAACTGATTCTGTTAATAACTTGGTTGAAGACTTGACACTCCCACTTGATTGCTCTCAATTCTTCTTCTGTAATGACGTAACAACTTTCGCCCGAGTCAGGTCCAGGTGGTGCGTCAAACGAATTCTGATCTTGGTTTAGTGAAGTTGGTGTTAAAGAATTGAAACGTTGCCTTTGAGCTCTATAGTCCAATTCCTGTTGTAAGATATCATATCGTTTGAGCAAGATACGATCCTCCTCTGGTAGAAATTCAATGAAAGCCTGTCCACGTGATGCCAATCTAGAGGAGAAGGTGCCAAGCACGATAAGGATTTGACACAACGTCCTCAACTGCTCACTTTCCTTCAATATTATTAGTTTATAAAGGTCTAATTGAGGGGGGTGAACAGAGCTTGCGTGTTTTTTGAGGTGCACTGCTAACAGCCATGATAACACATCTATTTGGGACCACAAAGGCAACGGTACTGTGATAGATGTCTCTGACCTAGCGACTTCGTATGTGGTTGAGAATAACGCAAATTCCAAAGTTTCCAGCTTGAAGTCTTCCTTATTCAATAGAACCTTGAACAATTTGAACAAAACAACGGCATCAGTTAGACTTGCTGGAGGTGCATCCGCTTTTAAAGGAGAGTCCAGAAATTCGGAAATCCAATGAATTACGGCAATAGCTAACCGGTCGGTCAATGATTCATTCATTTCCATCGTTATTGTAGTGTATGGGGAGTTCATAATAATTTGAGAAGAATCTCCACGAAAATAACAAAAATTGGTTGCAAAACTAAGTCAACATTAACAATGAGGTGGACACCCGAAAACAATCGTATTACGGGTTCACTTTTACGCTTTAAACGTATATATATATATATATATATATATATATATAGGACTAAGTATCAAAATCTAAACTACCAAAGGAGTCAAAGTGTCGTGCATGGTGGGTTTCGCATAAAGTAGCCGTTAAAAATTACCTACAAGGATGACACCACAGTGGCCTTCAATCCAGTGAATCATTAAGGATCACAAGTAGCTTTAAAACTAAATTGTCTCATGCCTCGTTTCATCCACTGTAAAAAGATCGCCACATTTCAAACATCTTCTTGAAAAAAGTATCTAGTGGTTTACACGAAAATAAGCATTGAAAAAAAATGAGATCGCAATTCGAAAAAGTGCAGTAAAATACATCACTACAATCACTTCAAATGTCTGGGGTAAAGAGTATTCTTAAGCTTGCCAAGTCATCTTTAGAGCAAAATGACCCTGAGGCAGCGTTGGTTCACTCGAAGGAAGTTATAAAACTCGACCCTAAGTCCTATTATGCATTTGTTTTTCAAGGGAAAGCATATCAACTTTTGAATGACCTAACGAAAGCAATCACCTCATTTAAAAGGGCAATTGAGCTAGAACTGGATAACCTTCTTGCCTGGAAAGGTTACTTTCAAATAGCCAAGGGCTCAAATGATTATGAACAATTTTTCTCTGTCTTAACTGCATTGGCCAAGATTTATATCGAGCAGGGGATATCGATCTCTGAGTTGTTGAGAGATATGAGAGCTTACTTGGATACCAACAACGTAAAGAACAATGAAGCTTTGTATGAATATTATTTGAGGTCAATTGTGCCAGGCACTGAATTAGGAGATTTAATTGGATCATCAGTTGAGGCTCCATCAAATACGTACAAAAAGTTAATTGATTTAAAACAAACTCAAGTGGAGAAAGAAATAACTACTAGGGTGTCCAAAGAAAGAATAAAGCTTGGAAGAATTATAAAATTGGAGCAAAAGGCAAAACTTGATGCCATATCTTGGTCATATTATTCAGATAATGACTTGTTGAATTTATATGATGCGTTTTTGAGTACATGTGATGACGAGCTTTTGAGAAAAATCTACCAAGAAAAACTATTGAAGCTCAAATACGAACTATTGAAAATTTGCCCTGAAAAAGAGCCTATAATAAAGGATATAAAACAGTCAGTTGAAGATATGGTTTTCTTGAAAACGACTAGTTTATTTTGTTGGAATTTGTACTTTGATTGGAACGATGATAAATCGATTGATTCCTTGGAAGAAGACAGAGTGATTGAATATTTGCAATTATTTCAAAATGAAGGGTTGGGTCTTGTTTTGTTTGGATTTGTTATGAGTGATATTTCGCCATACAACAAGGACAAGATAATCAAAGCTTTATCAGGTAAGGAGATTGTGCCGGCGAAAAAAGAAAAGAGAGAAAATGCTCCTGAATTGGAAGAGTTGATAGACATGGATGGCGACCATGATGATGTTAACTCACAACTATACTTACCACAAGAGGAAGTATTGGGAGTTTTGTTGGATGGATTTAGCAAAGCGAAAGGATCAATTCTTGCAAACAGAATTATAGTGAACTACTATATCCACTTAAGACAATATCATGTCGCGTCCGAGAGATGTCGAGAGGGAATTAAAATCTTAGCTGATCTACAACGTAACTTCGGTGTGGATTTGAAAAATACAAAGGAAGATTTATTATGCTCACTTGCTACTGTGTACACATATTATGAAGCTCCAAAGAACTATACTCGAGCTATTCAATTATATGACAAGATTTTGTCAACCAATGCTGATAATGTAAAGGCAAAAGTTGGTAAAGGTTTGATATACGTAGAAAGAGGCGAGCTTGAGGAGGCAAGAATGCTTTTGGAAGAGATTGTTAGAGACTATCCTGCCAACTTGGAAGCAGAGTCTGAATATTATTGGTGTCTTGTCAAGATGGGACAACACGATGAAGGTAGAGAGGGATTGCACAATTTCTTAGCAAAGATTACCGGAGGTGATTTGCATAGTCGAGATATAAGAGCTGTGGCATATTGGAGGCTAGCCAAAAGCTACATGGATACTGAGGAGTATGATGAGAGTTACAAATATTTGATTGAATCTTTAAAGAACTCCGACTTATATGCACCAGCATATACTTTATTAGGTGTGCTTCTCCAAGACTATTATGGCGATCTTGAAAGGGGTCAGAAGTGTTTCTACAAAGCATTTGATTTAGATTCCAACGAAATTACAGCAGCAAGGTATCTTGTGGAGCAAGCCGCAGAAAAGAATGAGTGGGAAGTGGCCAATGTGCTTGCTAAAAGAGTTGTTGACAACGAATCTACACGAAGATTGATCATGCGTGGAGATACTGAAGATCCATCTTGGCCATATAGAGTTCTCGGATGTGGTGCTTTGAATAACCAGGACGATGCTAAAGCAGTTGAATGGTTTCAAAATGCCCTTCGAACTAATGCAAAAGATTACCAATGCTGGGTGGGATTAGGAGAGGCTTATTTCAATTGTGGTAGACTTGATGCCGCAGCAAAGGTATTTCAACATGCCTTGGAGATGAATAGTGACAAGGAGTGGATAATCCAGTACATGTTGGGAGTGGTTATGTGTGAAATGAAGGATTTTAATGAAGGCTTGAGTTATTTGTACTCTGCCTTGGAAGCCCAGCCCAATGAAGAGTGTATTATTAGTGCTATATACGAGGCGAATATCGAAAACAGCAGAAAGTTCCTTCAATCGGGATTCTTTGGAAGGGCGATAAACTCTGTTTCAAAAGCGTTGGCTTTTGTCAAACAAGGAGTGGAAATAAACAAAGGTTCACAAAAAGTATGGAAAGCTTTGGGTGATTGTCTTCGAGTATTTGTCAAAATCAGGGAACGTATTAGTGATACCCCTTTTGACCTAGTTGTTGACATTTTTAACAACGTTAATTTTGCCAACTTTGAGTACCCCTTGATTGAGTCAATTTCTTTGGCTAATGCAAAACTAAAACTTGAAGAAGGTAAGGATGTGGAGGCACTAGTTTTATTCATTATACTAGCTTCTGTAGCAGCTTTGAACAATTTGCCTTTGAAAGCAAACAAAGTACTCAAAGCAACTGGATTTTATAATCTTGGTTTATCCTTGTTGGAATCTTTTCAAGAGATAGACTATGTCGGGTTCCGTGATTTATCGGTATACTACCTCAAACGAGCCATCAAGATTGAACAACATAATGCCAATTATTGGATTGCTTTAGGAAATGCATATTTCACAACCAACCCGCAAATTTCCCAACATTGCTACATTAAGGCTACTACATTAGAGGTGAAAGACGCCGAGATTTGGGTCAATTTAGCGACATTGTACTTAAAATTTGGTGATACACAATTAGCACAGGAGACCTTCTTGAGGGCACAATCAGTAGCTCCACAAGATCCACAATCATGGCTTGGTACTGCTGTTGCTTCGGAGGTTTTGGGAGACGATGAAAAAGCGTCTGACCAGTATATCCATGCCTTTACATTGTCCAAAGGAAGATTGGCTTTGGCCCTGTTTTTGTTTGGGTTATCTGTCGTCAACCGCAGTAATGGTCGTGATCCAAAAGATATTGAGACTGCTCAAGAATTCAGTATAAGTAACCAGGCCATGAATCAATACTTGAAATATTATCCAGAAGATGAAGCAGCATTAAGTCTTGGACTTTCCATTGCAGAAAGATGTAAGGATTTTGAAACTGCGATTCAATTTGGAACCAAATTGTGTTCACTTTACGAAAAGCTGTACGAAGAGACGGAGAATGAGGCTACTTTGCTGAGATTTGCTACTACAAAAAGTCAGCTAGCAAGGTTGCGCCTAGGATTGGGTGACTATGATAGTGCTATTGAAGATTCTAAGGTTTCACTTGAGCTTGATCCTGAACTGGAGCAGATTATGATATCAGTGAGAATCACTCTTGGTTTAGCTTATTTCTTCACTAATAGATTTCAAGATGCGATTGGTGAATTGAAAATTGTTTTGAGTGAGTATAGCGACTCTTCAAGAATTGTTGCATTAATTGCTCAAGTCTTATATGCACATGATACTGAAGAATCAAAACAAGCTGCTATTGATCAATTATTTGCTCATATTGAAGAGCATGGCTCATCATTGTTGATTGTGCTTACCCTTGGTGCGATCTCTTTAGTTGAAGATTTACCTGATTATCTTGAAGCTGTCAAGGATGATTTATTAGGATTGAATTTGAATGAAATTGTCGCCGATACAAGAAGAGAAGTCCCCAGATTAATTGAAGAGATCAATAAGAGGTTGGGTAAAGATGAAGACAAGATTTGGTCTAGATATGCATACATGTTCCCCTTCAGTTATCACATTTGGAAACATATTAATTCGGAAATGGCTAAACAAGTGATAATTTCAAGAAATGAAAAGGTTACCGGCAGTGAGTATGCTGAAGCGATGGTGAAGACGGGTAAATTGAGAGACATTCAACGTGGTTTGATGATGAATCCTTGTAATGAAGAAGCCCTAGAGGCAATAGAATTATGTATAGCTTAGATAAAAAATGCATAGTCGTAAGATGATTATATAATTGATGACGTCAAAACAATATTTTGGCTTATTGCTCTTCATTGTGTCAAAAAATGCGAAAGACGCAATTTCATATTTTGAGAAATTAAAAATTTGTAATGATTCATACCATCAAAGAAGACTTCACCAGTTTACGATTGGATACTCCGATTTTCCAACGTGCAATCTTATGAACAACCCTCTATTGTTGTTTATCAAGAAATTAGACAACTGAGCTACAATAATGGGGTTATTCTCTAAGAAGAAATCAGCATCGCCACCAAGCTCAACTAAATCCGCAACGGTGCTTGGTTCTTCAGCCTCAATTAAATCTGACTTGGGCTTATCTTCATCGAATGAATCCGTGAAGTCAGATATATCCAATGGAAAAATCAAAGGGCTATTGAAGAAGAAGTTAAATGGAGGAGGTGATTCCAATGGCAATGGTAATGTTGATAAATTGACTGCTGATTTACGTCAAGTGAAACTTGATAAACATATGGAGAATACACAATCATCTAGGCTGACATTGCAAGTCCCACATGGTGGAAATGAAGGCACACATTTGGCTCCTGAGGGTCATGCACCTTTAAGATATAAGAAACGTGTGAGTACCATTATCGAAACTGAGAATAATTCCAGTGATGACGATGATGATGAATCTGAAGACGATGAAGATAATGATGAGTATTCAGACTCATCGGAGTCAGATTTAGAAGAAGATCATTTACATCCAATCAAACCTAAATATGACGCAACGCATCATGATTTAGCTCAACAATTATCAACCATAATGGGGTATTGTGGATTACGAAAAGACACATCATCATATTCAACAGAAGAAGCAAATAAGGAAAGTCAGCAAACTTATTCATTACTTGGTCAAGATAATAAGATTAAGAAATTGCCTAAATCGGTCCGCAATGATGAATCAATAATTGGTGAATATCAAATTCAATTGATACAAAACCTCACAACCAAGATTGAACGATTGATAAATGATGGGAAATGTGAGCAATTATTGACTAAGGAGAAATCACTATATCAAAGGTATGGAGTTATACGGAATGTTCTAGGAAAAGGAGCTTATGGGTTGATTAAATTTATTGACCCCGATGGGAACAAAGCTTCTTCAACGTCCTCACTGAACAACAACTTACTACCGTTGGGGAAAGGGTTATACGTGGTTAAGGAATTACTGAGACGTAAAGATGAAAAGACCAACAATTTTATTGAACGAATCATGTCAGAATTTGTCATATCATCAACGTTGAATAGTAAATATATTATCGAAACTGTTGATTTAATGGGCACATTATCACCAACCATTCTGCTGACATCAACATCAATCAATGATTTACGTATAAGCCAAGTTATGACTTGTAGTCAAGGTGGTGATTTATTCTCCTACTTGTTGACAGGATCCAATATCAAAAACAAACCGGTTACATATATGTCCTTATATGAAGTTGATTGTATATTGAAACAAGTTGCACGGGGCTTGAAATATATGCATGCACATGGGGTTTCTCATTGTGATTTGAAATTGGAAAATATACTAATATCATACCAGGCTGGTGCCAACGAGGATGAATCAGCACTCAAACCCAGTTATCAATGCAAGATGCTGATTAAATTGAGTGATTTCGGTAAATCATTTGTTTTTAGAACTGCATTTGATAAATCTGAGCAAAAGTTACAGGGACATCAGGGTATAATTGGATCTGAGCCATATATAGCACCCGAAGAGTACTTGTCTACCAAGACCAAATCATCTTATTCATCAATCAAGAAGGATTGTTGGGCATTTGGAATAGTTGCATTGACGCTACTCAATATTCGAAGACATTTTTATTATTCTGAGTCGTTAGCTATTCGCGGAGGCTATCGATTGGGTCTGAAGTTTGTTGCGGGGAACAACACTGATGGGTACAGTACGGGATACTTGTGGAGAAACACCGATGCTAAAGTCAATCACATGAACGAGCCTACTTCTTCTTCAGTGGGTGCAGCTTTACTGAAATTGGAGTACAAAGATAAGGTGTTTAATGAGTTCGTTCAAAAAAGGATGATTGGCGATTATGATTCCAAAAGTAAAGAATGGTTGATTAAACGGCCAGGAAAATTTGCACCCATTGAAAACATATGTAAACCAATGATCAGCAATACTGAAGAAAGTGCAGAAGAAGGAGAGAAAGAGAAGGAGGTGGATACCTTTGGTGCTGATTTAGATGATGAAGATGAGGATGATTTAAGTGAATTAAGGGTGTTGATTCTATACAAATTACTTGACCTTGATCCAAGTACACGAATGACTATGGATCAATTTTTGAAAAGTGATTGGATGACAGCAACTGAATCTTGTTTCTAATGAATACATACACGAGTAATTTTTATTAAAATGCGTTTATAGAAGCAAAATTGTACATAAAAGAGGGGATTCTTTTATCCTTTTAGTGGTAGTTCCAGTTAGGATGACGTAAGGTACAAAAGCTTGTAAATCAATGCAATATAGATGACTCTAAGCTCTCTATTCTTATTATTTTGTTGTTAAAAATCTTGAAACATATCTCGATAAGGATCTTCCACCCCACTTATACCATAATCCAAATCTTTATCTTCTGGATACTTGTCAAATTGGGAAGTATCACCCACACCTGAAGTAATAGGCGGTTCATAAGGAGTTTCAATATCTCGAGATAATAATCGTTCCCATATGACTTCTTTAAACCAAGGATGATTCTTGACATCATTGGATCCACCTTGTAAATTACCCAATCTTTGAGTTAAATCTTTAACAATCAATTTTTGTAAAAGATCCAAAATGTCGGGTGGTAAATAATCAGGATAGGTAATTGTACCATTCAAGATATTTTCATAAGTTTTCATTGGAGTTGGATCATAAAATGGAGTATATCCAGTCAACATTTCAAAAATCAATATTCCAAAAGACCACCAATCAACTGACTTGTTATATGGCTTTGTAGCAACAACTTCAGGAGCAATATAATCAGGAGTACCACATAATGTATAAGTTACATCTTGAACTTCCTTGGCAAACCCAAAATCAGTCAATTTGATATGTCCGTTTTTGTCCAACAAGATATTTTCTGGTTTTAAATCACGATAAATAATGTCCAAATTATGTAAATATTCGATAGCTAGGAAAGTTTCCGCAGCATAAAATTTAGCCACTGGCGTAGGGAACCGTTGTGATTTTCGTAATAATGAGAATAATTCACCTCCTTCTATATAATCCATAATCATGAATAAATTATGGCAATCTTGAAATGTGCCCCACATTCGAATTATAAATGGATGTTGGGCTAATTTTAACATTCTTCGTTCATCATTGGTATGTTCAACTTGTTTCATATTGACAACTCGTTCTTTTTTCAATACTTTCATGGCATAAAAACGTCCATTATGAATTGATCTAGTTAAATGAACTCGTCCAAATGACCCTGTTCCTAATGTTCGTAAAATTTGAAAATCATTAAGACTATATTTGCCTTTTGTTGTTGTGTCCTTGTGTGCATGTCGAGATACTTTTTTAGTTAGTGAGTTTGATGAGCTGTTTTGACTACTTAGATTGGGCTTGGAATTGTTGTTGGAGTTTGGTTTAGGTATACTTTTGGCGTCATTGCTAGCGGTGGTTATGGTTGTTGTAGTGTTGTTTGTTGTTTGTCCAGTTGTGCCATTACTATTAGCAAGGTTACTGTTACTAGTGTTGTTGCTACTACTATTGTTGTTATTAAAACCTTGCAAGCCCGCACCGCGTGTGTTGTTGTCGCTGTTGTTGTTATTGTTATTGTTGTTATTATCTAGTGTTGGTGAATTAGACGCATATATATTATTGTTCAGTGGCTGTTGCACTGGTTCGGTTGTTGTATCATTCAAACTCATATTATGAAGTGATTGTGTAGTTGAATCCTGTTGATGTGCTGATGCCATATGGGATAAGTGGCGTTAAGTCTAATTCCTAAATCGGTTCGGTTGAGTGTTTAACTGTTCTGGTAATTAACTTCGTTGTTGTTTTTAATTTTTTTTTCTTTTTTTTTTTTTCACGCTTTGTTCGTTTTGAATGTATCTATTACACTTTATATTTGAAACAAAACCTTTAGGGCTTTGTATAAAGAAGGGTATTGTTTGGTAGTGGTTTGTCTCTCTCGTGCATTTAATACAGCCTTAGACTAAAGATAGAATTCACTGTCGAATACAAGGTAAACTGGTGGTACCCTATTGAAATTGTTGTTAATGTCATACATTAAGACAAACAAAATAAAAAAAAATAAAAAAGAAATTTAAAAATCCAATTGATCACAAAAATAGACTACATCCATACATCAATACTAAAAAGATCCTATTATTGTATGAGTTATTGTCAACCACATACTTCTACAGAGTAGATTTGACTGTATTATGATACCTGTTTTTATTCAACAACGGCAATAGTGTATATACATACACGGACATTGCTTAAATTGAATGGTCATTTTTCCGCGTTAATTAAATGTATTTCTATTGTCAACTATATGTACTGTGCTACCTTATTGTCTGGTTTTATTTCCGTGGTCGTGTGGTGTTACAAATATTCAAATTGAGTGTATACGATACTCAAAATGTTCCTGATACAAAGACGTAGACTATTTCGGTTTCTATTGTTTTGTTTGTACCTCATAAGCTAGAGATATTGCTCAAAGTGTAATAGCGATGATGTTTGATGAGCTGTCCAGTATTCTTTTCTAATTTGTATGTTTGTGTCTTCAAGTTGTCTCAACGATTACTATTGCGTAACTGCTTATTGGTTTACGTCATTTTAAATGCTTTGTTTAACTAGTATTGTTGTCGGCAATACAGCCCAGCAGTAACCAGCTAAGAATGAAGAGGGTTGAAGCACTGCCACAGAATTCAAGGGGAGACTTAAGAGTGACAGCAAATGGAGGGTGAAAAATACTTCAGGGGGTATCAAACTAAAGAGCTGAGGAAACTTTCCAACTGTTTCGTCAGAGCGGCCCACTATAAAGCAGTCATATGAAGCTGGTAAACATTTATTTTTAGGAAACCTAAGGAGTCGGTCCATTATCGGCTAGTGGTCGTCCTCTATTGCTTCTTTTTTACAATCAAGAAAATCTTTCTTCAATCATTTTTATCAAACGTTTTGTATCGTAAATGCAACCCTTTTCGGAGCAATCAATACTTACACAAAACCAGATGCAATTTCTATTGAAAAGTATAACATAATGCCCACGACACAACTTCTAATGGGCTTAAGCGCCCTTTCATGACTTTTGTACCCTGGTCCTAGCTAATTAGGCCTCGGTTAGCTAATCTCCGTCGGCCATAATCCTCACCATCCTGGTGGCATTGAACTCACTACACAAAAGAGCTGAGTAACCTGGCTATGTAGAACAGTGGAACAAACAAAAATCGTTTTCCAAGTTCAAATTTGACGATTTTGCAAAAAGGACGATATTAGGGGATGAGCTCTTATACCACTCGATTATTATGCAACTGAAGTAGCAACTTTTAGCTAGAGAGATGACACAATGTAATTACCAGCGATGAATGTTGATTCATATGTAATAGTTCAGCTCTCGTTCTTTTGCTGCAGCCTTATATTATATTTCTACAATAGCAATAACCGGACGGTGGTCACTACATAAACATCCTTGGCTGCTGTCACCACAATACTGACTTTGCGTAGCATGATACAAAATAGGCACATTCTGGCTTGTCCAAATAAAATCAATAATTGATTCACCATCTCCGCCATTACTAAATCCAGTACATGTTCTTCGCTCACCTTCAATTTTTTGTGCTTTAACTCCAGACTCTTGTAAGTACTTGGCTAAAGTCTGATACCCTTCTGCATTGGGATCACTATTTAAGTCCCCCGTCAAAACCAGTTTCCCCACTGGTGCCTCATTCATTAATTTAACAATAAGCAACGATGATTGTTTTCTTGCTTCTTTCCCACGATGATCAAAATGAGTATTAAACATATTGATGGATTTTCCTTCAACTTTACGATTTTTCAAAATGACATTGGTGACAATTCGATTGTAAGCCGCATCCCAACTCTTACTTGGTTTACTTGGAGTTTCACTTAGCCAAAAAGTCTTAATGAAAATGGGTTCCCAATCTTGTTTATTGTATAATATCGGTGAATATTCCCCGTGAGTATCCCCATTATCTCTACCAACACCAAAATAAGTCCAATCGGAACCTAAACCATGCAATATATCTTGTAACTGATTATGTAATACTTCTTGTAGTGAAACAATTGATGGTAAATTGGGATTTGCAGTTGCTTGTTTAATCAAGTGAATAACTCCGAATTTCCTCTCTGACCATGGTTTTTCACCATCAGCAAGTTTCTTGGTATCAAAACGAATATTATGAGTATATATCAAAACTTGTAACGGTTGTGATGATGATGAAGATGATGATGTGCCCGTAGCTTGGGCAATCTTTTGCTTATCTTTATCTGTGTATGTCTTGGTACCAGTATGTTTATTGACTTCTTTTTCAACTAAATGGCCCACTTTCTTAGCTGCATTGATATAATTCATGGTTAATGTAAGACAATCCTGATTGATGGAAGGTGATGGCTATTGCCAAGCAATGTGGTTTAATCGTGTGATTTTAAACCTTTTTATAAGTTTTCCATCCCCATAAAATTTCATAGCAAACTTAGAGCAAAAAAAGAAAAGGTGCAGACGACATACACAAAAAGCGCAAATACACAATCTCCTACAATCTATGAATTATGATGAAGTTATGTTGAATGGTTTGGGTGTATGGTTATGTTCGACGACGACAAAAGTTTAATTATACCATTTTCAGTGGTTCTAGCACATAGTGATCTTGTGACATAATCAACAGCCCTTTTGCCAAAAACATCAATTGTGTTTTCAATCTACCTTGGGTGATTGTGTATTACGCTGTGTGTTATATACCTGCTGCGTTGTGCATATCTTTGCCTTTCTGTTATCTTTTATTGATCGGCTTCTGAAGTTCTCCCGGCGAATCAATCGCGGTAAAGATAGTTTTGTGAGTTTATAGCCGAGAAGACACGTCCCTCAAGCTCTTACACTTTCCTAAACGGGAAGTATTGTTTAATTTGGATTTAGTTATTAATAGAAATAAACCTGAAATCAACTGATATAAGATACACATTATACAGACAATAACGTTTTAGACCCTTCTTCCATCCATCGGCATTTTCTTCATATTCAATTTCCGTCATAAATCTATTAAAGAGAAGAAAAAAATTATATGATTATTATATCAAGGGGAAAATACACAACGATATAATTCTCGCGTTTTATGCCAAGTTTAATACAATTCTTTATACGACCAATCGACGTTTTCTTTAAGAGGTTATATTCGTCAATATCCCAATTATTCGACATGATTGCGTCATCATCACTGTTGAATAGGAAGTTATCCTCAGAACAGCTTTTGTACCGCAAAAAGGACCTTATTAACGTCACATTAGCATCACAAGGGATTGTGATTGGAAGTCTACGATCTCAGGGGATAGAACAACAAAATGGTCAAGTATTGGAGTCAAATGACGATAGTGAAGATTTGGAAAACGCGGATACTTCAAGTGGGTTGATGAGGCTTTGTAATAGTTGTTTTGGAGGGAAGTCAATTTCCTCAGATACGAAAATCCCGCAATTCATATCTTACAAGAACATATTACACACTGAAGCTTTGGGATCCGAAGAAAATCATGAGGTCAAATTAACATTTGTCACCCCTGACCATGATGATTATTTGAAGAAAGCGTCTAAATTGTCAATCCATACAATTAAAGTTCAAGTTCAGAATTATGATATTCAAAAACACTCACTGGAGACTATAACCAGTTATATTCAAAACAAGGCATACCACTATAAAGTGTTACAACAACCATCGGTGTTGGTTTTGATAAACCCTCATGGTGGTCAAGGTAATGCATTGAAAATCTACAATGGGGATATTAAACCCATATTGCAAGCGGCTCGTTGCAAAATTACTTATCAAGAGACAAATTATTCAGGACATGCAACTGATATTGCAAGAGGTTTGAACATTGATGATTATGATGTAATTTTGTGCTGTTCAGGTGACGGAATACCTCATGAAGTAATCAACGGGTTCTACCGACGTAAAGACTATGGTGTTGCGGCATTTAACAAATTAATTATTACTCAATTACCTTGTGGATCAGGAAACGCCCTAAGCTTAAGTACATTGGGAGGCTCAGGTGCCACACAAATTGCCACCTGGCTTATGCTTAAATCAAAACCAAGTAAATTAGATTTGATGGCAGTGACTCAAGGAACGGGAGATAAACAAGTTACCAAACTATCCTTCTTGAGCCAATGTTATGGTATTGTTGCTGATTCAGATATTGGAACTGAACATTTAAGATGGTTAGGTGCTATTCGTTTTGAAATCGGAGTCATGCAAAAAGTGTTTACATTTGCTAAATATCCATGTGATTTATATGTTGAAGCATGGACTAAAGATAAATCACTTATTGCTCAACATGTCGAACTGCATTTGGCCAATACCAATAATGGAAATAATAACAGTGATTTACGTGTCGTCACGCAAGAAGATTTGAAATTGCGTCAACCATCATTGGATGAGCCTGTGCCATCGCACTGGAAAACAGTTCCACAATCAATCACTGAAAAACTCAATGTGTTTTACGTAGGAAACATGCCTTATGTCTCCGCAGACGCCCAATTCTTTCCTGCTGCTTTACCTGATGACGGACACATGGATATGGTAATCACCGATACAAATGCATCCATACTCAACATTGTATCAATTATGATGAATGTGGAAAAAGGTACCCATGTCAATGATGAAAATGTGATACATGCTAAAGTCAAATCCTATCGTTTAGTGCCGAGGTTGAAAAGTACCGACAACCATTATATTTCTGTTGATGGGGAAAGCTTCCCGGTGGAAGCATTACAAGTTGAAGTTTTACCCAGTATTATGACTGGGTTGTTGTACGATGGAAAATTCACTGAAACTGTGTTGACTGAATAAATACAGATGCAAGTGGTATACTCTAGATTAGATTGTATAGTAAAATTGATTTCAACCTTTGGGCCAAAAATGTAGGTGATTGTGTAGTTCAGGTTGAACAGACTATAGGGTTTCGAGTGTTCTAGGAAGTACAACTAATACTGATTTAACAATACAATACAATACTTTTACATTTATTATTCCTAAGTATGAACAAAACCACAACCCCTTCCTCCTAATAGGGGTGTAAAATGTATTTGCAAACTAATCCTAACGACGCGGGGTATTTATTCTGATTGTAATGATATCACTTTTACCACCCCCATTTTAAGGTCTATCACATCCGCTTCCGAAAGTTGGACTTCGGTTCACGTACGCCCACATTCGATTGTTTAAAGACTCACATTTGCAATCAACAAAAAAACGAGGTTATTCAAAAATGATAAACGGTTTCGGCCTCGACCATCACTCCGTCGGTATTTCTAGTCTAGACTCTCTTAAATAGTCCTCCGGCGCATTGAACAATAATCAGAGTATAGAGCACAAAAATCTACTCAAGTATCCCCATGTCTTCGTACAATAACACAGCATGAAATGGAACTGGTTTTTCTGTCATGGCTACATCTCAAAGCGTTGACAACACGTCAATAGTATTTTGCAAGGTCTTATCGGTATTATCAAATAACAGATGGATCGTAAAGAAGTATTCAGAGTTGAAGTTTTCATTTTTTTGTTCTAAACTAAATTTATGGAGAGCTCTTACCCCAATAAATAATAGCACACGTGCATTAGGGTAAGGTTATTATTAAGACACGCTATCTCTACTCAAAATGGAACACCTTCGTAAATGCAAAGTAATAGTCTCGAATAAATTAACTTACGTGATTTTAAGTATCTATTTGAAACAAAAAACAAGCGATCACTAAACCCTAATCAAGTATCACCATATTCTCTTACGACGAACCTAACTTGATAGCCTTTTTTTCATACCTTTGATGCTGCAATTTCGAAACATTTTTCAACTCAGCCAATCTCTCCTTCAAGGCAGGAATATCACGCAACACTTTTTCCAAAGCAACCCTCTCCTTTTCCAATTTCAACCTCTTTTCAGCATCCAATTTACCGAAAAAGTATCCACCTTTACCATCAAATTTGAGTAAGTATTTATGGAAATGCCACAATGCTGGTCGATGAGCAACTGATAACAATGTGATTCCCAAACTTTGAGCATGCTCATACATGAATTGTTCCATATCGGGACTAACTGCTGATGTACATTCATCTAAAACGGCAAATTTGGGTTCGTGGTAGTATAGTCTTGCCATGGCCAAACGTTGTTGAGCACCAGTTGACAATTCCTCTTCCCAGTTCTTTACTTCATTTAATTGATTGACAAAGTCATCTAATTTTAATACCCGTAATATCGATTGTAACTCGTCATCTGATTTCTTTTGTTGGTCAAGTGAATGAGGGTAAATAATTTGCTCCTTTAAGGAACCTTGTAACAAGTAAGCCCTTTGTGGGATATAAAACATATTCTCAGCTGTCGGGATGGTGATTGTACCTTCCTTCACTGGCCATAAACCTCCTAGCATTCTAAATAAAGAAGATTTACCCGATCCATTAGGACCGGCAATCAATAAATGATCACCTGATTTGATTGAAAAACTCAAACTTGCAATAAGTGTAACATCTGCTGGCGTCAATAACCTGACTTTATCAAATACGATTTCATCATTGTTGAATTTGACATTTGATGTGATGTCTTTCCTCCTCAGCGCCACATCCGACAAGGTGTCTTGGAAATCAGAAACTCTTGTTGCGTGACCCACAATCTGTAGCAAGTACCTCCTTGCATAAATCAATCTATCCAATGAGTCAGAAGCACTAAGCAATAACCTTCTATTGGTGATGAATTTTCCAGCAGCATTATCATCATCGGCTTCACCAAGATACTTGGCGATGAAAATTGGTGCTGAACACAATACCAATCCAGCAGCACCCCAGAAATATTTCACAATAAACGTTTGTGCAATTTCATGTATACCCTTTTTCCAATACTCTTGTTTAGAAAACCTCTCTAATGTATAATAACAGTAATCAATGTAGTCCAATTCACGATAATGACCACGTAAAAAGGCAATTTCCTCGTTATTGGAAACAATCTTTGAATGGGCTGATCTCAACTTTCCTTCTAAATTTGCTCGTTCACTAGCTAATTTTGCAAATGGTGGTGAGAAAAAACGAATAATCATGGTTGAGAAATGGGCCAATATTCCCAAGGCAAGTGTACCTTCACCATTTCCGACCCCACTCTTGCTCAATTGACGAGCACATAACACCAAATCCAATGTTGGTTTCAAAAGTTGTCCAGGTAAACTACTCAATGCAGAAGCCAATCTTGATACATCGGTAGTGATTCTTTGATTTGGATCAGTGATCTTGTTGCCACTCAAGTGGATCAACGAGTAGTAATTTGTATCCAAGTTATCCGGCAAATAATCCTTCAAGATGGAGTTATTCAAGTTTTCCCTAATGGCTTTTCTCATATTCAGTCTCGTCCATGATAACAACGCATTGTTCAACGATGCTGGGATCCCGATCAACATCCATGCCAAGAGGTATTTACTAAACACCTTTAGTCTTTTCGAAACCAAAGCACCCACCAATTGACCATCCAAAGTTGCCACTTTCAATGTCAAGAAAGCACGAGTTACAAGCAACACCAAATGAGCAATGAAATAAGCCACAGTCTTGTCATGGTATGTAGGTATTATAGCATGAAACAACCGATCAAATGCTTGGCGAGTAAGTTTTGGATGGGCTGATTTCTCACTCAGCGATGATGATCCTTCCACTTGTTGTTGTTGCTGTTGCGATTTCTCCTTTGCCTTGTCTGAAGATGATCCTGTACTAGCAGCACCCGAAAACGCAGCAGTTATTAGAATGATATATGACGTGTTTAAAAGAAGTGATCTGTTGGACCTGTACACTTTTAAAAGTGAAAGGGCCAAATTGTTATCCTTGAGTCTTGAATTTGTTACCGACATGATTTCAAACCCCGCACTGGCCCTATTTGATATATGGATACGTGGCGAATAGTTGACGTGTGTGCTCTATGAGGGCAATATGTAGATTGACCAAGTGGAGTGAAAGTCTTGTAGAATAGGGCAGAGTCTTTTTATTGATGTTGCAGAAATGCAATCAAGCAACGTTTCAACGGTTACCAAAGTTTTATCACACATTTTGGAAATTAGAGAAACAAAGTTTATTTTCTTTTTTTCTTGTTCCTCGGTGATACTTGTGTCGTGAAATAATTTTGTATGCGAATCACTTGCGACAATGAACTGAGAAGAAAGTTAAGCGATTAGAGTTTCACCCCAGAACAATATATTCGACAACTGGTAACAACAGGAGGAAGTTAGGGTATTACTCAACTGTGTGATTACAACAGCTACATTGTTTCGTTGTTTCATTGTTCTAGACCTGTGATTAACCTGAAAAAGAATCAATTGACCCGTATGATTCTATTCCCGGAACATTCTTGTAAATCTTTTATCTTCAAGGCTACGTAATAGATTCGTGTAAGATTCTCCATTGGTATTGAAACGTTTGGTTGGTAATAATTCACAGACATTGCTTGTCACATATAAGCTTCTTTCTTACTAATCAACCAAATCACACTGTGAATGAGTCGGAGATAGCATTTAATAAATCCCTCCTTACTCAGTTTGTGTTGAATAAACAACCAAAGCCATCATTAGTACAAAGGTTTATGCGCACCTTTGTTGTTGCTTTCGAGTAAATATTCTTAAATTGCTAATTGTTAAGGAAGATTCGGGTAGCGGCAATAACAAAAATGTAAACAATAAGGTACGAGATCTAGAAAAATGTCGAACATGTGTGGTTTTACCTTTTATCAGATGGTGAAAATGCCGTACACAACATCGGGAGAAGCGAATCGGGGTTTAGACTAGTAAAACGTACACATTTTATGCGGAGAAATTAATCCTTATTGTTCAAATTTTAGTAGAGCTTAAAGCCTTGATTTCGGATTAACTTTGCACGTGTGGTTTCGTTTTTTTTTTTTTTTTCTCCTTTCCAGTTTGCGTTGTTTTAGAAGCAAAGTACAATAGTTCGACTCCACATTCAGTTTATCAACAAGGTTGTTTTATCGTTTGTGGATTAGACAAACGTTTCGTTTAATTCTCAGTTGATATTGTTGTTTAATGAACAATAGAAAAACATCACGATCTCATTGGTTGTTGTAGAAACATACGTTCCGCTTATTCCAAGCATAATATAAGCACAAAGTTTCCCCCTCAAAGATAAAGATCCACGGCATTGTTGATGCCTTGAACTAATTATCCTTTTAACCAATTGATCCGTTTCTTTTTCCTAAGGCACACGGTGGATGTATCTTTTGGCCGTACAAATCGAACATGTCCATTTTTTACAACTGTGGGTTATTACTGAATGGCTAATCTGGTTGCCGATGTTTAACAAAAGCAAACAGAACAAAAGAAAGTCTAAAATTTATTGTTATTATTATTAATATTATTCATTACATTCCGACACACATACTGTAAATGAAGGCTTTACTTTACTACAGAAGGGGCTGAAATTACTCTACAAATTTTAAGGGACGGCTCCGATTTGATCCCTATTATATAAATGAATCTTCTTCTTCCCATTCTCTCAAAGCCGTTACACGTATTCACATTGTAGCAACATTTATTTAAAGTTATAACAACCACTTTACATTAGTGTGATACTGAACACACATATACACATCACCCCCACGTTGACATCTAGCTACCATCCTCACCATCTACATCATCATAGAACAAGCTTTTACGGTCGTAACAACAATCCAAACAATCCAAAAACCTAAACACTGTTTATCTATCCTTCGGAAGAGTTACAAAATCAACAAAAACGTGGAACAAAACCGTCCAACTACCACAATCCACTTCAATTCATAACGGAAGAAAAGCACCCCTGGACTTCAATTCAACCAGTCAGTACTGTGGTGTAGCAGTACAGTCAGCAAATATAAAGAAGCCATCAATTATCACCATCAGAAGTTGTTTCCACTGGTCTTCGTTACAAATTATTCTTCTTCAAAGGGGGCAAACGCAATTAATATTGACAGCTTTGTGTAATATTAGCAACTAGTACACACAGGATTATAAACAATTTTTTGCTAATCAGCCTTGCGAACAAAATCAATTGGCTTTTAAAGAAACCTCGGTACCTCACTTGATCACACGTACGACTGCATTAAGTGGTACTCACGTAATAGATATTTTGCAACCAGAGGTTACAGGTTGTACCTTACTATTAAAGGTAGCCTATCATCAAATCACATTCATCGCAAAACATTGTGGAAAATTTTTCTCTTGTCTCACCAATATCGTCTCATTTTTGTGGCCTTACTTGGTGAATTCTCCTCGAGGAACAACAATAGAAAAAACTACACAAAGAAACAGTTACTCATATTAACACCGAAAGGAGTAATACCATATCACTGTTTGGTCAGCCCCTGCCCCAAACGATTCACACTGTAAACCACACCAGCAGTTTCTCACGTACAAATACAACTAGTCACACAAACAACACTTGTGTGAACCCAAAGATTTACAATAGTATAACCCAAATGATTTACCTTTTGTTGTGTGTGTGTATTATTGATTTCTATTAAAAGCAACAAACAAATAAACTTTACACTAACAATCAACACAAGAAAAAAAAAAATTACAGTACAAGCACACAAACAATACAATAAGCGCACTACACACATAATAATACAATACAACACGCCTGAAATTATTACACAAAACCTCATTTCTACCAACCCTTTTACAATTTCATCACACATACTTGACAATACAAATGTTGGATTTCATAAAAATCAAAAAACAACCACCTCCTCCACCACCACTTTATATACAGCAGAGCACCCACAGTTATCTTCAGAAAAGAGATACGTCTACTACAACAACCAACAATACAGGTACAAGCAGCTTCACAACACCTTCAACATCATTTATACCTACCTCATCTTCTACTGCTCAGCCCACGTCACTGCAACCTACTTCAAACTCAGATACAGATACAGATACAGATACAGATACAGATACTGGTAGTACCACCACATCACTATCATCCTCATCCTCATCATCACTGTCATCGTCAACTGAAAATTCTTTTCCTCTGTCTCCTTCCCAATCTACAAGTGAGACATCTTCATTTTCATCCAACGAATCAACACCATCCACAGTGTCGTCGTCAATTCCAACAACTTTGTCAGATCCGACTACATCGCCTACTGAAGGATCTCTGGAACCAGCTCCAAGTACACCTTCAACAACACTGGAAAGTACAAGTTCATTCGTTAGTTCACCGTCTTCGTCGTCTTCAGTATCGTCACTGTCAAGTTCGATACCAACAAGTTCAAGTGATACCAGCTCATCGAGTATGTCTAATTCAATTCCAGTAGAGACTACTTCGAGCACAATACCAAGCTCAAGCTCAAGCTCAAGCTCAAGCTCAAGCTCATCTGAGTCAATACTGACAACCAGTTCAGAGAGTTCTACATCTTTAGTTGAACCTTCGAGCACGGATATAAGCTCGGATCCACCATCTTCATCAAGCGATTCCAGCTCGAGCTCTTCCTCAGACACGTTTATTCCTTCAAGTTCATCCGAGTTTTCATCATCATCTGAGAGTAGCTCTTCCTTCCCTTCATCTTCATCTGAATCTAGCAGCTCCATTTCTAGCTCAACCAATGAAAGTTCATCCTCAACGAGCGAATCATCAAGCTCATCATTTTCATCAGAAACATCTTCATCATCATTTTCGAGTGAAACTATCTCTAGTAGCTCCGAAAGCTCTAGCTTCTCATCGTCATCATCGTCAGAGTTTAGTTCATCCAGTTCAGAAACTTCATCATTCCCCTCGTCAACCTCAGAATCATCCTTATCGAGCAGCTTTTCCAGCTCGTCAGAAACGTCATCATTCGAATCTTCATCATCTGAGACTTCTTCTTCGGAGTCATCTGCAGAGTCATCATCAGAATCATCATCACTGACCACAATTGCAACAACTTCTTCCAGATCATCAACAACATCCTCCGCATCGTCATCATCAAGAACTCGGTCATCTTCAACACCTTCATCTACAGAAGAACCATCCTCAACTGAGGATTCAGAAACTTCAACATCTTCAACAGAAACACCTTCATCAACTACAAGTTTGGGGAAACACAGCTCAATTTCATCATTTACTTCTGAATCCACTTCCATCTATACATATCCAGATACCACAATCACCTCAGTTGTTGCTATCCCCACTTCAGCAGTAGTATCAAATGATCTGGGTTCAACTGCTTCACGTAATTCAAAGCTTATTGGGGGATTAGTTGGTTCAATTGGTGGAACAATTGTCATTGGTTGTATTGTTGTTTTGTTTTTGTTTCTCAAAAAACGTAAGAGACAAATTACTAATCAATCACCCGATTTCAATGGTGGAGGTGCAACCAACAGGTTGGGTGCTGGTGATGAAGAAGAAGATACTTCACTTGAAGACAAGAATGACCATATTTTCCATGATTCACCTAACGGTAACATGAAACAATCGAAGCTTGGCTGGTTGACATCTATTTTCTCCAAAAATCATAATGGATCTGGAAACGGATCAGATGCTAATGGAGCAGCTATTACCGGTAGCAGTGCTGTGGCCGGAGTAGGTGGCATGGCAGGTGCTGGTAGATCAAACACGTTCAAGCGATTAAGGAATACTGATGATTTGGAGAACCAAACTTATGGAGCGACGCCACAAACTAATAGGGGAGATGCTTTTGATGCCGATGACGATGGATTTGCCTACCGAGGAGTCACCAATTCCAACAATTTAGATTCCATTTTCCGCTCCAATGGTAACACTTCATCAAATGCCAGAAACTCATCCTATTTTGGTAAAAACTCAACGAGAGGTTCATCCATTTCAGGAACTGGTGATACGTTTGTAGCCAGTGATAGCCCACAAATGACCACATCTCCACAATACCCCAATGACCAAACGAGAATGAACTCATATGGACATCCATTGGCACACCCAGATGATTTCAATTTCGAGGAGTACCCGCAGACTGGAAACGTGAGAACTGTTTCGGGTGGCACCGCTAGAGCCGCTACAGCAACTGCTGGTGCCTCTGCTGCTTTGGCTGCTGCATCCTCTGCACATCATGAACATCCATACACAACCACTGCAAGTTCTGAATATGAGTCTGATCCTGTTAACGCTCGAGGACAACACCAACAGAATTACCACGATAATGACGCCGCACTGATGTCGTCGTCAGCTTCATCTGACGGTGATTTCCATCCTAGTGACTATGACGACGAGCTGTTTATTTTACCCGGCGACGAAATGGTTCAAACTGGTGGAGGAAGTACAGCGCCAATCGGACAACAACATCGTGGTGGATACGTTGTGCCACACGAACAAAACCAACAAAACCAGCCACACCAACTGCCATTTGACGAGTTTGTTCATGAACAACAACCTCAAGGAGGACGGGGTGGACTGAATCATCCATATGCTCGTCCAGGAGCACCTCCGCCTCCACAACAATACATGGGCGAAGAGTTTAGATCAGGTCCATATGGTTCAAACAATTCCTTGTCTAGATTTCAAGAGGACATCTCGTGAGGTGGAGAGAGAGAAGAGAGAGGAAAAGCTTAGTTGAAAGTTAATTTTGCATTTTTAATTTTTTAGTTCGTTTATATTAATTTTAAAGTTTTTTGGGTAAAGTTTAATTCGAGGTCACTCTAGTAGTTGTAGAAATGATTGATTTTGTTTATGGTACATTCCCTGCATGTGTGGTACTTTTAAATGTGTGATGTCATTGCGTACTATTGAAAAAATTTTGAACTTCAACTTCATTGAAATCTCCCACGACTTATTAATTACCTATTGGCTTAACTCTATATCCATCATCATTTACAAATCGCGGTGGTTATTTCCTTTTAAGCACTCGAGACTCAAAAATTAGTTCAAGGTAGGTCAAATTGAGTACTGTATACAATCTGAATGTTGATGAATCCAAATTGGACCCATTTATAAGACATCAATCAAATTGATGACAAACTAACTACTGCATAACAATGCGTTATGATATTTGTTACATCTAGCATGTTTTTTTGGTGTATTTCTCTCCTCAGTGCTGTACAACAAGGTTTTTATGGATTAGATGTACTTTTGAACTTTGCAACCAACTCGTTAGTATCAACATATTCGGTAAAAATCTTGTGATAACTACCCGAAATTAGTGTCTTTATGTTGATTTCATTTATTTCTAACACGATAAGAGGGGAACTATTAAGTTACGTTTGCTATGTTGTACTTTATTATTGTCTGTATGTGTTCATACCTCATAGCATAACCAAATTATGGTAGCCAAAAATTTGTTTGAAGTATACAATGTCTAAAATTCCCCATATTTTTGATCTAAAAACATTTTTGCCTTCTTTTTTCTACCAAACTTCATCAATCTTCATCAATATCACCACTAAGCCGAATACCACTCATAACATCATCCCTCGTATCTTCCTATCAGACTTGAGTGAGCTCTCTGATTGAAACAACCCAGCGAGCTAATCATTCAGTTGATCAAAAACTTTCTGTTATTTCGTTCCCCAGAAAAACCTTCTCTAGATTTTTGGGAACCACCATGGAATATCTTTGGAGTTAACGGTAGGTCAATTACAATAAATCTACTAGCGCGAGCTTTGGTTGTAATAAGACTGATATGAGATCAGGGGCATGGAAAGGCCTTGGCAGTGGGTCCAGCGTGGGATTTAAGAACTTCTGTGGATTTTGGGGGTTTAGTGGGATAGCTTGGTTTACCTTTGGTGATCTAGCCGCACTAGCGGTGAAGGCAACACTAGCAGGTTTCAGAGTTGTATTTTCAACCCCCTGCATAAACGTTTTATATGTTAAATAACATATTGTTATTATGTTGTTGTATGTGAGATTTTGACTTTGTGGATTTGTCATATATAAAACTTTACACTCCATCAAGTATGTGTGTCATTATTAATAAACTACAAAAAACAAGAAAGACTTTAGGCCTGTCCATCCTCTCATTGTGACAATTACACAATCAAAAGAATCAAGGTTCGTTCCCTGCATGAGCTTGTATTTATCTTTTTCAAGCCACGGTGAATTTCTCGCAAAAATTTAAAAGAGTTTAAATTTGGAAGTTTTTGTTACTTGTTGTTGCAATAATTTACAACTTTTAAGGGGTATTCCCTCACTGCCAAAGATTAGGATATCCATGGAAAGCACTAGCATGTTCAAGTCTTGATTAAAGTTTGCATTGATACTATATAAGGAATATGGTTGCAACAAACCCTAGAGTTCACTTCCTTTTAGTCACGTGATATTGTTTGCATTTGTCGTTGGTCAAAAACCAAAATTCAATTGAATGAATACATTTGAATCGATATATGAAAATATGTGATATTTGAATGTTGAAGTATGGGAGAAAGTTGAAAACCACATCAGTCAAATGGCTCCATTTGTCTGCGTGGGCTTATTCTATTCAATACTTAGAATACTTACGTCTCCAGTAGATGATTCTATATTAAGATAAAATATACATTGCTAAATCATTGCTGCAATTCCAACAACATTGTAAGCTATCTGTCTCCTCTAACCCTGAAACTAGGACTTATCCGATAGACCGCTTTAAAAAAGTATCTTTGTCTCTACAACCTGACAGAAAATCAAAGGAGTGTGATCCCTAGTTGTTAAAAGACAGCTAAATACACGTTTTAGTCTTTTGCAACTTCGCATCCATCAAATTCCTACAATGTTTAAGAGCCATATTACTAACAAGATGTCTATTTCAAGCAGGACAAAGTGTTTGTGTTATCAATGAATGTAGATGCAAGTGCATATGCAAGTGAAGATGTATCTGTCTAAGAAATATTGGCCGCAAGATGATATGCAGGCCAAAGCCATTGTTAACAGTTAGCATTAAACATCTCACTAGCAACAACTATGATCTTGTTTAATATTGACATATTACATCGAAGATTGAAATATATCTGGATATGCCCCATGTGTAGCAAATTGAATAAACCCAGTAAAGAGAGGAAAAGTGACAAGATATATTATAGACTCATGATCCAAAGATTGATATTCTGATGCTTTCCCCTTAATCTGAAAGAATATAATTTACAAAGTCAAAATTTCTAGCTGTATTTGAAGACTAGGTTAAAGTTACCTAGACGACAAATTGGATCGAACGTACCAAATAAGCTTTTCGAATAAACGGTTACCGATAAATTTCGTATAGACGCTGCGCTTTTCTTTGGAAACAAAACTGGGGACACAAACCAAGTTTCTTTAGCTTTTATAAGGATGGCTAATCATCAACATTGGGTCATGCTCCTCAAAATAAGGTATTTACAATCCTGTGTATCCATTGACACAAATGTTTCTTCCCTCGCTACTGACTTTGAGCGACCCTGTCGTGAAACGAAATTTCTGTTTCAAGAGTTGGCGAATAAAATGAATTAATTTTCGACTCTTGCATTACGCACATTAACAATTGATTATGTAGATACTCATACCAGATTAGGTTAAAACTAATACATCCAACCCAATTTGAACCTTTGTATGCACCATCGGCTATTTCGTCCAAAATGAAACCTACTCTCTTAATTTCACCTACTTTTGAACTTAAACTTTTTTTTCGTCCAGTACAATAACCAAGCTTAAAAGCCTAATTATGTTTGGCTTTATTAGACTATCGAAACCTGAATAAGCTTTTGGCATCTAAGTTACACTTTTGATATAGATCTCAAAGTACAAAATGCAATCTAGACTGATTGCATTTTGTCAGTTTTGTCACTTCTAAAAAATGTGTGATTTTTCTTTTTCCCTCACTGAAATATTACTGGTAAGCTACCCGCCTCAGTTGCAATCCCAGTCACAAGTATGTATGCTTATGCTTCTGTTGACTACTGTGACTGGTTACCGGAAATGTGTTTCACCGCAAATGTGACAAAAACAAAGTAGTATAAAAACTATTCGCAATGTTTTTTACCCATTGTACAGCCATTTTCCAATATGGTACGATTTCTTCTTAACACAATACTTTCTTATTATGTCCATGTGTTCCATTGAGATTACATACGTCTCTCGCCTTTTGGATTTGCCCTAGGTCTGAAGATGTGTCAATTTGACAAGAGCCACGCATCATTATTACCCTTTGTACAGTTTAGTGAAATGCAAAGCAAATTGTGAACTCACTCATCTACATGAAGTGGGGAAATACATTTTGAAATACTTCTTCCGTTGTGCTAAGAGTTTCCACAGCTAAAAGATGCAGAACTAACCTTCGGGAGCTGTACAATCACACGAAAATCTAAACAACCCCTGTGTCGCTTCTGTATCATCCCATAGATTTTCAAAACAACACACTCCAGTCAACAAGCTGTATTGTCCAGAAATTTTGTAAACAACCTGGGTTTTGTGTTGTAGCTGCAAGGTTTATAAAAACGAATATTTCAATGTACCGGCCAACATTAGTAATCAAAAACATTGTAATGCTTCATATCACCACTACGAAAGCTATGTCACCAACAGCGATACCGCGTGAGCAAAATATGACGAGTGTCGATCACAGCAGTGGTTACAAATAATAAGCGATTTACTTTTCTCTGCTAAGCTAATACAGCTTGCAAATCAATTGGTACAGGTGTTAAAACGCGGTTTTAAGAAGTTGATTCAAACATTTCAAATCATACTGCATAACACCCTAAAGCTTTTCAATTTGTAAAGAGAAACGGAAAGTATATTTAGGTTGTAAATGGAATTGTTTCAGTTGCTGGGACTTTCTGCTGTGTTGGGAATGTGGAAGGTGGCATGTCACGTGTAGCCTCACCACCCATTAAGAAGATATAAAGAAGACTTCTCGAGGTAAATAAACTATTACCGTAGAAGCTGCGGGGTAATGTGCTTTAATTATGTTCTACTTCCATTGTATTTGCTATTCAATCGTAAGGCTCAAAGCCGTTGTGAAATCTCGGACGACAGATTAATTTTGTGTAATGGCTTTCATCTTTAACGCCGAATATAAGACGAAATAGCTATCTGCTCAGAACGTATAAGCACCACGTGCCAAATAGATTGTCATTGGCTCATTTTTTGATGTGCAATGGTTTGTGGTTAAGTTTTGAACTTGGCGGAGCTCAAGTGATGGTTATAAAAAAAAAGGTTACTTATTAATCGCTGTTTTGGTTGTCAGGGCCCATTGGTGAAGTTATATTCACGGAACCATAAACAAACTTAGAAAAAGATTATAACACTTATTGTTGTACCATAATAACCAAAAATTTTATGGAGTTCCGCTAAATCGTCTTAACTTAACCAGAAGGAATGTCCCAGAAGGTGGAGCTGAGTAAGAGTATTCAAATAGACTCAACAAGCTAACTCTTGGTTTAAGGAGGTGAAGGGGGGTAGAGTAAAGATATCAGCGATGTAATAGCGAATTCCGTTCGCATCTATTGTTTCCATATGGGCTCATTATCTTTGCCAACAGTATAACTTGAACCCACGATCGCTTGTATGCAGTCTTAACGCCTGAGAGCGACTTTTGTGGCCACCTCAAAGTTTAAATTGACCCATACTTAAATTAGCAAGCCTGCGTCTTGAGATGCAAAGCGAGCAAGGCGCGGGCCTTGTTTTACTTGACAAGGGACTCAGTGTATCAAATCAATGGTTTCATTTTTGAATGAGATAAGTATAGTGCATATTTCCGAATAACTCCATTGAGTGAGGTGTGGGTTGAGGTGTTAACAAGTCGGATATGTGATATACGAGGTCGTGTTACTTCCACAAAAACAATAAATAGCAATGGTGGCGAAGGATCGATTGGGTTAGAAAGATGTCTATCAGACTTACTTGATGTATAGCTATGTATTTTAGTGCCATATATCTGGCTCTGTTTGCAAGCACATAACCATAGATCAGACTCTATTCTATTCCATTAAAGTTTAGTGAAAAAAGAGTATAATTAAAAGCTGCTAATTTTGCTGTAGTTGTTCCTTTCTGTTTGACTCAAAAATTTTAAGCCAAAACTTGGGTCTCAATGAAACAATAGGAACATATATTTCTTTATGAAACTGTCAAATGTCCTGCTTTATACGTTGCGATTGCCACTTCGCCTTGTGTAGGTAATTAATTCCTTGCACATTGTCCACTATGCAATTTGATTACGTAAATCTGTTTGCATAGTAACGAATGTAAGTTGTGTAAAATGGGTAAATTTAAAAAAGTTTAAAAAATTGAACTTTCTAAATAGCACAAAGAGAGGAAGTTTATTTTTTCAAATCCCTTTTGTTTCCTCTCCTGTCGTTTTAGATCGAACGAAAAAAATTTAGAGAAGTCACTTATTGAAAGAAGATAACGTATTGGGCTGTTATCTGGTGTACCACCTCACAACCAGCCAACCACAGTTCCTTAACTCAGTAAATTGGCAAAACCATGGGGTTCCACAATTGCTCTAAAGACGACACATTAGTAGTAAGAGGTAACGGTGCATTCAAAAATGATATTTTTGTGGACACAATAAGACGCTTGGAAAATTAAGGAGCTAGACATTGTGTATACTCTGGCTCTTAAACCGTGGTTTTACTTGATCCATTCAGTGACATATAATAGTTGGTAAGAAAAGTATCACAGAATACATACAAACAAACAAGAAAGACGATATGCATATCCTGTGATATAATTACCTGAAATTGTGAAACAAATGTTTGTGTAAGACAAAAGGGTGTAATAGAGCTTCTGGTGGGGGCTTCGGATTATCTTAATGGTTTGGTTTTTCACATGATATATATATATATATATGTATTCAGAAGTCAATGTTCACCAAATGTTTCGCCTAGGTAAAGGGAAAAAAGTCGGTCGTTTATCACGAGAAGGAGGCGTATACACTTGGTCCAATACAAACCAACACCATTTTACAAATTTTCAAAACCAGTATCCACAACGACGCTTGAGCTTCATTGACAGAAATTAAGAAAAAGCTTAAAATCTTCTTCTCACAATCACATTTTAGACTTGATTCTGGATCACCCACGCTACTGGTAAAAACAACATAAAGCTTAATTTCACCACCAAAGTTAAATACATATTGAAAGCTTAGATTTGTATTATTGATTTGTTATTGTTTTTATTGTTGTTATTATTTTATTACACCTAAAATTAAAATAAATTAAAATTACAAAAAGGGTAAATTCAAACAATAGAACAAATAAAAATAAGGTTTGGATTACAAAACCTTAATTTATTCACAGCTGGATACAATACGGATACACCTATTGTTATTGGATATTGTTATAGAGCCAACACTGCTTGTGGCAAAGTTGTTAAGAAATTTAATTTTTGTCTCACTCGCGGCATTATCGCTCAATACTACATCACAGTAAGATCTAAGCTGGTTCAATCGTTGAAGTTGCAATAAAGTTTTCACTATTACAATTGTGCTGGAACCCAACAAACAAAAGCTTTTGGGTTACACTACTGAATAAACTTTTCTCACCAAGGCAACTCCACACGAGCCAAAATCTTAAATCGCATTTTCAATTTTAAACTTTTGACTTTAAAGCACAAATTAAATCACTATTGCACACACTCCTACTGGGAAAGGAGGAGATAGAGCTAAACTTTAGAACCACTTAGTCCATTGGAAGCTTTTTTATTCACAAAACTCACAAAGCTTACGAAGAGGACCACGAAGTTCTAGAGGGTAAAAAAAAAAAAAATCCAAAAACTCGATATTATTTAATAATTAAGCTTTCCTCCACTATTGTGTGTTTTTTCTATTGAAGAGCTGGAAGGAAAAAGAAATATTGTGAGGTATTAGGGTAAACCAATTTGGGACTGACTGGACTTAACGAGTTGTTACCTTTTTTAAGTTATTTTTTTTTTGTCATCAACAAAGTCTAAAGAGGGGACGTGCAATTGACTTTTCCATAGTAGAGTAAAGCGAAGCTTCTAAACTCGATTGGAATTAAGGTATCTAGGGTCAGACATATATATTTGGGGAATAACCGATTCAGGTACAAGCGACTACAAAGACTAAAGCCTGATCTATATTCCATTGGAGAGTTCTTCACCAAAGCATTTCAGGTTTAGCCGTGCTACATCATCTTCTCGATAAATTATTACTATATTGTTGGGTCAGGCAACACTTTCGAACAGACATAGTATCCCCTATACCATATACATCATTCACGTCACCCATAAAATTGTACCATCCTTTCCTCCCAATTTCTGACAACTACAGCAATACAGAGTCATTCATAGTTCAACGACTTGGAGACTACTTTACTTGCCACATATCCGCTATATTGTATTATAAAAGAAAAGTGAGCTAACCGAGGACACGTTTTGAAACGCACAACCTTTTCCCCGACCCAGCTCAATAATACTCATAATACTCAATTTTTCAAAACTGCAACATCGATATTATAAACGGAGGTTATTTAACTACAGGAACTACAATCATAATAATCTGAGTGGCGTATCACCTATACGAGAAAACTTCTGTGGTATAAAATCATCATCGAACCAATATCCGCCTTTCCAAACCATATTTGACCTTAGACCATTGAAACCAAACTCAAATATTACAAATTCATTGGCCAGACTCAGATACTACATCCATTTTGTAGTTTATATTGTGCCGTTTCAAATATTCGGGGATTATTATTGGGCTTCCATTATTATTGTTTTCATTCTACTACATTGTTATTATTTATTTATTTTTGTTCTCAATTCGTCCACACTGTGTTTATCTTGGAACACTTGCAACGGGGAAGTCAGCAAAGTTTAAACCACTGGCGTTTATTTTCTTGACATAGAACTTTAATTAAACTTTTTTCAACCAAAAAATTTAGTGTGGAAAAGTTAAAAAATTTGTTGGTGGATACGCTATTGTTAGTGTGTGCTATCTTTTACTTCTGCTACAGAAACTTAAAATAATACAGAAGTCACCCAAAATTTTGAGATCATCAGTGGTGGTATTCCTATTTCTCAGCTCATCACAAAAGTGCACTTTCGTTCCATTGGGAAAATACAAGTATTCTCAGCTGATAAATAAATATAAATATACCTGCTAAAGTTTGTTGCAATCAAGAGCTTGTGCTTTTTCTTTTGAATTTATTTCTTCTTTCACAACTCAAAGCAGAAGAAGGAAAAAGCAAAATTCCATTTAGTCAATCGTGCATGCAATATCTATTCTCACACTTGAAGATATCATTCACATATAAACACGATTCAATTATACAAGTATATCCGAGTTATTAAATCATCAAACAGTTAAGATTCTTAATTGATTTTAGCAAATTTTCATCGAGTCAACACAGTTAAAGTTTGCCTTTTCTACAACCACAAACTTTAGTTTAATTTGGTTTTTGTTTGTTTTTCATTTTGCTTTTTTTTCCTTCTGGTTGCAACCATATTTATTCAAACACCGATTTTGTGATTTATCCTTACAATAGCCAAACACCAACCTATATTAATATCGAGAGATCTTCCACCATTGTGACAAATTAAATATTTCAACAGATCGACAATGTCATCAAACTTGGATCCTACCTACCATGGCTATATTGGGTCAACTAAAGATGCACTTTTAATTATTCAGCAAGCACTTAATAAACAATTGGATTTGGTTCCACGTCGGCCTCATGAACGAGAGAGACCAAATTTGATAAAATCGGGCAATGTGTTTGTGTTTATCGAAGAACAGTCGGGGATCAAGCGTTGGACTGATGGTACGTCTTGGTCACCTTCGCGTATCTTGGGAAGATTTTTGGTCTATCGTGAGTTGGATAAATCTAGTCTCAACGAGAAGGATGACAAAAAGAAAAAAAAGCGCAAATCCAGTCTGAAGTACGATCAAACACTGGATAGTGCGGACGCAACAAGAGGATTAAGGAGAGATGGTGACAACATTACTATATTAAATCCACAACTTCAACAACCTCAACAATCATTGCAACAAGCTATCCCTAGCAGTCGGGCTACCCATGAGCTACTGACCACACTGGAATTGATACCGCCAAATACCATACCTGCATCAAATACGTACAGTAGTACAGATTATAACAAAAGTCTATTGAGTGGCCCATTAGTTACTTCGTACATATTTAAAGATCAAGGATTGATAAAAAAGACGCTATCGTTAACCACAACCACAAGTGATCTTCATTTGGAAAAATTGAATGAAAAACAAACAATCCATTTGATCAGCTACTACAATGCTCAAGAGGTCATGAATGGAAAACTACTTCGTCCTTCAGAGTCAGACTTTAAAGATGTTGTTATTCCAGCAAGTTTGTGGAATGCAGTCAAGGATAGCTCGTTGGGTGGAAAGATTCCTATCGAAGATGAGGCATTTTATTTTCTTGATGGCAATTATCAACTTCAAAGCATGTTACAGCTGCAACAACAACAACAACAACAACAACAACAACAACCTACGCAGCAAAGACAACAACCACCAGCCCCGATTGCAAATGTCACTGGAGCTGCTCTTAATAATGCAAAGCTTAGCTATGGCAAGTATGGTGGACCTTTACCTCAACAACAGCAACAACAATTTCAACCCCGCATGGGCCATCAATTAGCTGTGGCGCCATTAACCCAAAATGACAACTCACTCGTCAAGCGAGAGGAGGATGAAAGTGGTCCAACCGGGACTAGTGATTTGAATTTCATTAATCCATTTTCTGGAACTCAACAGCAAGTACCTATATATGGCGCCTCTTTAGGTTTCATGACCAATAACGGTAATGCTTACAATTATCTGATCCAGAGTCAAGGACTGCTCCACGGACAAACACAAGGATATACACCGTCGCAATACAACCAGTATTTACAGCATAATACATTACAGATGAACCCACATGAAGGATATCCTCAACATTTTCATCCTAGCTTACTGCAACAACAACAACAGCAGCAGCAGCAGCAACTACACTCCCATGGACATCAGCATCAAACTGGAACCCCCAACTCAACCACACCTGCGTTTCAGCCACCACTTCCGCCGAACTCAGCATCCAAATCATCAACCACTATGGGAATAAATAACACGCCTGGTACGAGTATTTCAGAAAACAATTCTGGTGGGAACACTGCCCCACAGTATCGGTTGAACTCGGGGTCATCTGTAGATCAATATTCAGTTGGCAATAATAACTCTGTATCATCAATTAATAGTGGAATGTATCAAGGCAGTTTATCAAATACCACTAGCACTAGCAGCGTCTTGACAACAAATTCGAGCTTTTCTGTTCCTGCCGGTTCGAGGAAGTTCAGCCAACAGTCATCTGGTGGACAAGTTCCAACAGTGAGAAACTTGAAACTGAATAATTATACATCATTGAGTCAAGGATATGGTGCTACAAATAGCAGCTCTAATACCGTCACACCATCGGCCTCTTTAAATGGTGCATCGGCAGAGAGTGCTCAAACAATACCTGCAGCTGCTTCTAGTGAAATTGAGCCTTCGCAAGTTCATTCCGGCCAATTCATTGGTCAGTATCCACATCAACCTCAATCGCAACATCAACATCATCTGCCACAACATCTGCAACTGCAACTGCAACATCAACTGCATCACCATCCATCAATTTATCATTACCAGCTGCCACATCAACAGTATTTTCAAAAATGGAGCAATTCCCCGCAACAAAGCGGAAATGGTAATGGCAGTAACGGTGCAGGATTTGAAGATGTATCCAATTCTACTCCCAGTGGCTTATCGGGTCAACAGAGCTCCTACTATCCTACATCAATGCAGGGCCCAAGATTTTAGTACCCCGATGTAGTTCAGCTCGGGGGGCTCACTACTGTACCAATTTAATTAGTGTTAACACTTCTGTTCCTTCTTTTCAAAATGTTATTGGTTTGATTTGTTCTAAATTTTAGATGTTTCTCATTATACAAATAGATTATAGTAATACTAATACACTTATGCCTTTTTTTGTCGTGTCTAGAGGTGTAAAATTAGGGGTAGTCCAACTCTGGCCCCATTAATTTCTTCCAAATTTTGCAACGGACTTACCAACTTTAAATGGGGGTGGACTCTGCCGTGCTATCAAAGTCAAGAACAAATACGCCGATCTCTGTTAACGATGCGGCTATTGCTTCGTTAAGCAGTTGCAAAGTGCTACCATTTTCCTTGTATTCCGCACTTGGAAGAGACCGCATTCCGTTGCATATATATAAACCTACATTGTATTGAGAGAGTCGTAATAAGGTTGTCTCTTTGCTTTATTTGGCACGTTGGTTAAACTTTGAGTTTCTGGTTATGAAGCTCATTACTAAAATAAGACTAAGCTGAGAAGAGCAATAGGGTTTTTTAAATTTTTATTTAATAGAATTAGAGTTACATGTTACACGTGCCGCTTTAACTATCTGATGATAATAAAACTCGTATGTTTTGGAGAGGCTTCAAAGTGTGAACCAAGAGTGGACGTTGCATGTGGTTATGATAGGTCGTAAGTTTAAATTTTAGCTCACTATTAGTCCACCAACCGAGACGATTTTGTATCGCGCCACTAGGGGATTGCCCTTGTGACGAAAAAGCCGTGCTCTACTTACACACAGAGGGAGGAGGCTGTTGGTGCATGGGTCCCTAACAGAACTGTTTTGCTTTAGGTTCGCTGCTGTCGAAATTGGTTCCCCTTGTGAATAGCTGGATAAGATCACACATTACAACATATGAATTACACCAAATAAGATAGAAAACCGTTCGATGTTAGCAAACAACTTATAAACAACAGAGAACCAAGGTTGAGCTAAATAAGTTTGTCATTTTGCGTGTAGGTTTCTTAAACTCCATTTAAAAGACCACGTAACTGCACAGTCTATGAAACTTAAAAGAGTAAAAGTTTATTATATTGTTGATGTCCACAATTGGATTTGCCTATTTTGGAAGAGTGACATCAGAAAGGTAAACACAATAATGGATATTGTAGCAAAGTAAATGATGTCGTTCAACTATTATGGAAAGAAAATTAATGTGCTATTAAGTCACCATCTCAATTAATTGCTTGCTTTGAAAGGATTTTGCTAAAGGGCATTTGAAACAAATAGATCCAAGCAGCTTCCGCTACAAAAATATACCCTCCGCCGTTTGGTAGTGATAGATAAAGACTTGGTGTTAAAAAGTTTATTGTTTGGTCGATGTTTTGATTTTTTGCAACAAACTTGAGTAATACTCCTCCATTTTGACGAATCTAAATTTGTCATTGGGCCAGGTTTTCTAATGGATACACAAGCTATAGCTTTTCGGTATGCAGCTCAGTAGTTGCTCTATAATTAAACGTGTTAAACGAGCCTTAGCTTTACTCATCACTGTATCTTGTAACATCTCTTCTTTTGTGGTAGTTAATGGCCGCACCAAAGATTGATTTCATTTTTATCACACTTGTAAAGTGTTAACATCTCTTATCACAACTGCACCAAATCAATTAAACCTCGTCACTTCCTCATGTCAAAAGAGCACAAGTCATTACTAACTGTGATTGACGACTTGTCTGCGATAAAGTCCAATGTTCCTCAATTACAAGCAACGTTCAATATCCTAATGGCCAAAACTCCCACGCGGGATCGATACCAATATCTTTCGCATCTAGCGTCATCGGGTGTTCCCGGTGAGGCAGCAAGTGTCGTCTACAAAGTGCAAGCATTGATTCAAACTCCCCAAACCAAAGTTTCAGTGAGATTAAGGGAATTATACGATATGAAGAAACTACCCATGCTAGCAGCTTTGTCAAAAATTGGGTTCAAACTGACACTTCCGGAGCAAGAAAGAGAATTGGGTGCATTTTTGGATGCTGTACCAACTGAAGAAGAAATTGTAAATAAAGATGAATCAAGCGGCCGAGATGCGCCGAAGTTGTCAGTTGATTATTTCTCATATCCACCAACTTTGCCAGTTATTTCAAATGAGCTACTACTAATCAGAGTGGCAACAGACAAGTCTTACCGCCAAGCTAGTGATTTCATAGAACTGACATCTGAGAAATACACTAACTCGCACAATGCCAAATTGGCACTACGAGGTCGAGTTACGATGGAGTTAATCTTGTGGGATCTTTTGGATGAAAAGTTTCCCAATATGTATGAGAAGGATCTATTGGTTATACGCGATAGATTAATGTCATTGGAAGTATTGGCTAAATTTTCATTTGGTTACAGCTTGGTCGATGTGATGAAGTACAATCTATCAGTGGATGCTGATGACGAAACAAAAATGGAAGTTTGTGCAAACATCTTTTTGGCATATATCGCAGCATTGGAAATGGATGGCTATGATTTCAAAGACATCAAATTGTGGTTGAAAATTTTGTATCAACCGTTAATTTCTGACTTATCTGAATGGACAACACCACTAGCAAAAGTCGCTTTTGTTGAGTTTGAGTCCTTGCTCAAACTGATTACAAATGTGAACCGATACCCTCAAAGTATTGTGAAATTTGAAATTCTCGAAGTTCAAAAAGATCCATTTATTGTACAGATCATCGTAGGCGATGATAGAGAAATATTAGGTGTTGGCGTATCATCCACAAGTTTTGACGACGCTAAAGATCGTGCTGTGTTGGATATAATGGATGATCAGGAAAAGGTTGTCAGAATTTTCTCCATCATTAAGCATCATTATTTGAGGACCAGAAATGGTGGTAGAATTGAATCGGTATCTGTGTTAGGACCAACATTGATGAATGACGTGGCTTTTCAGCTGATGACCCCAACTTGTACTCAAGTAAATTACGTTTCAGCAGCTCCATTGTATGGAAAAAGCGTGCTGCCATCAGCTCCAAGCTCACAGGGAAGTGCACCTTATGTGACCAGCGGAAGTCGTATTCCATCATCAAACCAAGTGATGGACGCACTACCCCACGATCAAAATCAAGCGGTGATACAATATAGCCAACAAAGTCCACCTTCCCAACCTATGTATACACAACAACAGCTGCCACCGTATGATCAACAAGGGTTCGCACAGTCACAGGGCCATGGTCGCTATTCTCCCCAAGAAACCTATACTCTTTTGACTGAGAGACGAGGTAATAACCAATCATCGGACTATCATTCTGAAAATTGCGATCAACAAGACTACGAACTTCAACAAACATATGAGACCATTCCATTGTCGCATCGGGAAGTCGATATGAGAGCACGTAGTGACTTGTACGCAATGTTAAGACCTTTACAATTGAAAGCTGAATACAAGGTTACTCATGAAGGAACCGTGCACCATGCAGTTTGCTCCTGCAATCGAATAGATCTAGGTGCAGGTATCGATACTAGTAAACAAAAAGCAGCTCAAAAATCAGCAATGGCTGCTTTGAGCAATCGTAATGCTTTGATCAAGCTCGGAGTAGTGCCTAGAAATTGAATTTTACCCAACTTGGGTATTTGGATGATGAATGACAGCTGTTCATTTTTTGCTGCAAAAGTCCTTTGTGAAGATGTTGCGAAATTTCCTTACTTGCGTATACGGAAAAATGCGGTTTTGCGTCTCTTTATTGTGGCTCCCGTTTTGCGTACTATACATTATGAGCCAATCAAAGGATCTGAAAATAAATCCTAAGTCGAAAAAAGCGTCACGTGGGGAACACAAAATAGAAAAACTTATTCCTCCTGCGCAAATGCATTTAAGAATGACGTTTCAAAATGGTCACGACACGAGTTCATGTTTCACAGTTGCCTACGAAGAATGTAAATAAGATATGTCTGGTCATTAGTATTCACCTCCACTTTGACTAAATACCAATTGATACGTTTACTAATCATACAAATTAATTTCTCTTTTCTTTTTTTTTTTTTTCTTTATTGAAAAATTTTTTTTTTTCTTTCATTGTTTTTGTAGCCTCAAAGATTTTGACTCGCTTTAAGTTTTTTTTTCTTTCAACGTTGATCTCAATTCTCTTTTCCCATCTTCTTTCTTCAAATAGTTGAAACTATTCAATACCTATTCAGAGTTATCCATAAATATACGCAATGTCAGCCCCAGCTACTGCTTACAAGCTCCCTGAATATACCGTTTCAGATTATGCCAAATTCGCCCTTGCCGGTGCTATTGGATGTGGTGCTACCCACGGTGCCATGACCCCAATTGATGTTGTCAAGACCAGAATTCAATTGGAACCAACTGTTTACAACAAAGGTATGATTGGTTCATTCAAACAAGTTATCGGTACTGAAGGTGCTGGTGCTTTGTTGACTGGTTTAGGTCCAACCGTTTTGGGTTACTCCTTACAAGGTGCTTTCAAATTCGGTGGTTACGAACTTTTCAAGAAACAATTTATTGAATTATTGGGTTACGACACTGCTAAGAAATACAAGAACTCTATCTTCATTGGTTCATCTGCTTTGGCTGAATTCTTTGCTGATATTGCTTTATGTCCATTGGAAGCTACCAGAATTAGATTGGTTTCTCAACCAACTTTTGCCAATGGTTTAGTCGGTGGTTTCTCAAGAATCTTGAAAGAAGAAGGTGTCGGTTCATTCTACAACGGTTTCACTCCAATCTTGTTCAAACAAATTCCTTACAACATTGCCAAGTTCTTGGTTTTCGAAAGAGCTGCTGAAGCTATCTACGGTTCTATCTCAACTCCAAAGAAGGACTTGAGTCATGGTACTGTTACTGCTGTTAACTTGGGTGCTGGTATCATTGCCGGTTGTGCTGCCGCTGTTGTTTCTCAACCAGCTGATACTTTGTTGTCCAAGGTTAACAAGACTAAGAAGGCTCCAGGTCAATCTACTGTTGGGTTGTTGGTCCAATTGGCTAAACAATTAGGTTTCACCGGTTCATTCGCTGGTTTGCCAACAAGATTGGTTATGGTTGGTACCTTGACCTCATTGCAATTCACCATTTACGGTCAAATTAAGAAGGCTTTGAACTGTCCACCAGCTGTTGAATTGTAAGCAAAGGCTCTTGCATACTGCTTCAGACAAGGGTGTAATTGTATAAGTAGAACATCCGCAATGGTAAATCGTGCTTGTTAATATATAGAAAAATCTTACAAACTTTTAACATTCATCCAGAGATGTTGGTGTAGCCACGTTTATATTGCTCGTCCGGCTGGAATTAATTTAGTGCGGTTTGAAGAATTTTAAAGCCTTGACGGTTTGGGGAAAATCGGTTCCGACTATTTTGCATCACGTGCCTATAGTTCAGTTTGAGGGATCTATTTATCAACACCGAGAGCAGCCTACCCTGAAGCGCAAACGAAGTGTAAAATTTAAAAATGAGACGGTCCATTGCGGTGTGACACTTCCGTGTGTGAAAAACCTACATAGTTAAAGAAAGTGGCGACGATAGTATCAGTCAAGAGTAGTCGCAAAAATAGGCTGCAGAACCACGCAAAGAGAAGAGGTTGAAACAAACTTCAACTCGCAGATGTATAGTTGATTACATAAGAGCAAGACGCTTCTGCTAGATGAGCTTGTCTGTTCATTCCATTTTCAGCTTGATCTCTAAACATTTCAAACTTGTAGCTTCGCCACAGCACAATCTATTTTTGTACCATAAGTTTATAGCCGACACGGATATATAATATTTGCTCCGTCTCCGTGCCATTAAAAATCAACTCCTAAATCTTACTCGATTTCACCCTACTTGGGAGCAATGTGAATTATTGCCTTTGTTCTTCCAACTCTTGTTGTGAAATCTTCACAGACTCAAATTTGGAACTTTTCTTTTAATATTGTTGGGCCTCTTTCGTAACAATTTCAAGTTCGATGAATTTGGTAATTAATTGGCCTAAACGGGTAATGAAGGAAAATGAAAACAAAACAAAATAATATTACAGAGGTTTAATGACACAAACCCACACTAAAATAGCAATCAGGACTTTTGCAACGACAAGGGACCGACATATACACAACTAACACTAACAACTTTGGGCACATACATAAGATGTGTTGCTTCAGAAACGTTCAGTAGAAAGTAAGTAAGCCACTTTAGTATAGCACCCCACTTCGAGAGCTTTTAGATAGCACCACTTTTTGTAGGGTTAGCAAAACATACTTACGCACGGTTTGTATTGGTTGGTTTTTCGGTAGACTCGGTTTTGGCCTTGTACCGAAATAACACTCCCACTAAGACTTTGGTCGTTTTCGTCTCACTTAGGTCGACAGTATCGCGGGACTAAATCCGTGCATCTACTGTTACTTGCTCTGCCTAGCATCGGCTACTAATTAATGAGGTTATGTGGGCTTAGTACAAAGGTAAAACTTACATCACCTTGTTTTTGTATACAATTTAGCTAACTTTGGAATATGTATTGGAACAATCGGTTATGCAAAAGGTAATGAAAAATAAATCGAAAACAATAAAACTAATTTAAAACAACTTTTTTGATCCATACTATTCCGCCTTCATTGATAGAGCTTTATTGATGTTGGCTTGAAGGTTAATGAGCTAATGGACTCCGTCATATATAGTACGCTGGGCTATGCTTTTAAGGCAAATGCTCTATAACTATAGTCGTATATTATTTAGTCGTTATTGTTATGTATGTTTGATTGCTTTTCAATTTTGTTCTTTAAACTTCTTTTATACAGTATTTTGCAACTTTGTGTAATGAAAATAGAGTAGTACAATACATCATACTTACTTTATACACTCCCCCTATACCTAAGATATTTTTGTACCATTATCGATGACCATAGACACCCCCATCGGTTAGTAATTGAATAAAAAAAGAGATGATTCTTAATGTTTGCATTGGGATGATTGCTAACTGGAATTAGTATAAATACAAACTAATGTCCTCCTATAAGACTGTCTTAGCCACACCGTGTAGTGTTTTTTTTTTGTCTCTACAAATCGTTCAGCCATTAGACATATTATAAAATGAGATTCTTTGAAACTTTATTATTCGCCATCACTTGGTTGACTTTGCAGGTTGCTGCTGCTCCAGTAAACAAGAGGTTTTTCGCCCCATCTTCACCAGCTTTCTCTTTGATTGCTATACACAATGGTACTACCTTCAATTCAAACTTGGTTAAATTTAATGGTTCTGCTATCAAATTAGGTTCAGACGACAAGGCTTTCTTTGGTACTATTCAAGCTGACAAAGGTTACATTTTGAACTTACCATTCACCAACAACTCCAATGAAACTTCAACTGTTAATGTCGCTGTTTCCAACAAGACTCACTTGCTTTCGACCACCACCAAGAATGGATCCGCTAGTGAACACTTTGGTATCACCAATGGATGGTTGTCATACTTGAACTCAACTCAATTTTTGGCTTGTCCAGAAACTGCTTCAAATGCTACTTCTAACTCCACCTCAAACTCAACCATTGAATATGATCTTTTCTCAAACCCATTGAACAAGACAAAGTGTGAAACTGGTAAAGGTTATGATGTTAAGTTGTTGGTTCAATTGAGTGTTCCAATTTCATTCTCACCAGAATCTAACTCTTTTGGATTTTTCAAGAGAGACAACATTGTCAAGAGATTTATTGACAAATTGTTCAAATAGAATGGTTTTAAGTGGTGTTTTTATAAAAGTTGAAGGTTGAAAAAACATCCCTGACGATACAATGTGTTGCTTGTTTTAAGGTACCATTTTTTTAATTTTCTACAAACGTTGCTTCTATTTTTTTATTCCACTTCGGTATTTGTTTTTGTTAAAGTTTATATAAACCCTTGATACCAATTTATTTAGTTCCAAATATAAAAAGAGCGTTAGTCGCTTAATGTTTTTAAAGTGCCACATTTGTAGAGGGCGAAAAGGTTGGATGATCTAGAATAAAGTTAATCTTACAATCACAATCAACCATGTAACCTCTCTTGAATCAAATCTTGCTGTTAAAGGAATCTACTTTTGGGGCATCTCTTGCGCAGTGTTTGCATCACGACGGGTTAAAAAGGCAAGTCCGGCAAATAAATTGCACCTTCATGAAACTAAAACTCACCCCATATCCAGTAGCAAATATAACCCTTGGAAGCTAAGTTTTTCTTGCATTCTGCTGTGTATGAGATCACCTAACTAACATTTTGTTGCACTGGTGATGAGGCTCTTCGCAAAAAATTTTGGAAAAAGAATTCTTTCAACACAGGAAGCCATCAAATCCAACCAGCATAATGGCTCCTACAAACTACAAGTCCAGCGAATACGTCGATGACTCCGATCTAGAAGAAGATCAAGAACAAGTCTTTGAACCTCCGAAGCATTATCATAAACTTTCACATCCATCAAAAAGCTTACCCAAAGCCAAAGATAAGGAAATATGGTTGATCAAAACACCCAAAGACTTCCCCCTTGAAAAATTAAAGACTTTGCCTATTGCTTTCACGAAGAATAGAGTTGCTGAACCATTTGATATAAGTGGGTCATCATACCAAGTAGAAGAAGAACTAAACCCGGCTGCTTCATCTTCGATTATTCCCACAACTGAAATAAATAACAAGCATACCATATTCAAAGCTAAGCATAACTCATATAAGCCAACTGACCTTAAAATTAGCCGCTTTTATAATATCAAAGAAGTTGTCAATATTCCACAAATTGATTTTGATAAAGCCAGGGCCCCCAGAGAAGATGTTCCTCAGTTGAAGAGATTGAGAATGAGGCATTACCCTACGGGATACGGTGAAAAAGATTTTGAAATTACATATGATGGTGACTCTGACGTAGAAGAGGGTAAAGCTATTAAAAAGACGAAAGTCGAAGACGAAGCAACACACAAGGAAGTTCACAACGATTCAAAACACAACAAGGAGAAGAAAGAGAAGAAAGACAAGAAGGAAAAGAAGGAGAAAAAGTCAAAGAAAGACCATTAAATATGGTATAGTGCAAAGTCATAGATTAATATAAAGGTAATGATCATCTGATACAGGAAAATCTAGACTTTCTATTGTGTCTACAACCGTAGAAACTTTGATATTCTCTCAGGCCAATTCACTATTCAAATAGGTTCCACAAGCTGGGAATCAACTGTCCAAGTCAATCAATTGGTGGCGTCCAAAATCATTGAGGGCAATTACGTAATTGTTACTTAATACAGACGTAGACAAATTTGCGCCATTTGAAAAAGAGTCTTCTTTCAGGTCATTGCTCCTAAGTATCCACTTATTATGGGAAGCTCAGCATCAAAGCAAAGAGGGAGACATTTGTCGAAAACTATCACAGAATCGGTCTCAAAGCCGATAAAACGAAGTCAGATTGATCTTTTAAAAGCCCAGAAACAAGCATCGCAAAGCCCACCTAGCCCTGATCATCTACATCATCCCAACACCACACAATCACCAACACCACTCAGTGGTAACAACCAGACAGGTTTCACCCCTGATGAAAGTCTAAATCAAAAGGAGACAGCCTTTAGAGCCAACTCCTCAACCTCCTTTGATCCAAAATTTTTGCATAAAAAGATAAATTCTGCAAATACAACACCAGAGGGTAAAGATGGAGGTGATCCTCATGAGCAAGGTACATCCACATATGACAAAGGATTTATTGATTCATTAAACCAACTAGGCAAACAGATCAAGACCGTGGAATTTAACCCAGCAAAGGATAAAAACGCTGCGGCTATCAAACAACTCCAAGAGAGGAAAAGGCTTTATGAACTTGGCGAACAGGAGATTAAAGACCAAATGTCACAGAATACTAATGATGGAAAGGAAATTTTCAAATCCATGGTTCATCCACAGACATTGAGTGCTATATTGAGAGATGTTAGAGATCCACGAGTTGATAACCAAACAATAGCCAAAGATTACCAATTGAAGCCAGAATTTTTGAGTAATCTTGGTGATGTATTCCAAGTACCAACCACCGTAAGGCAGTTTGAAGAAGATACTAAAGCTGATGAAGTGGGCCATAAAACTGTTCCTCAACAACGTCGCTCAATTCACGAGACACAAGATGAAACTGCCAACGAAACAGTAGATGGTGAAACATACAAAAAACTACAGAAGCGTTTAAGTTTGGACGACTAATTTTAGGAAGTAGATAAGTATTTATTCATATTGCAAATAGCAGCTAATCTGATTTAGGTCGTGGAATTGGAAAAAATCCTTGGCTCACGCATAGAAGCTCGGCTTAGATCGCGAATTCCACCAATAGACTTTTTGCAAACCCTTTTTCTCCACATTTCTCCAAAGAAATGCCACCACCAGTACCTAAACAATTGTCTACCAAGGAGATTATCAAATTCCTTTCCAATTATACCGCATGTGATGTGTCTGATTCCTTGAATCAACAAGGTTTACCCCATGGCGGATTCATCCCCAATTTAGTTAACCAATCACCAGTATTATCCACTCCGTCGGCCGTAGGAAAAGCATACACTGTTTTATACGCACCAAAATCCGACCCAAGACCTGCAGTTAAGCAATCCTATATTGATGAAGTTCCCGAGGATTCAATTGTGGTTATTGGGTTACCTTTGGAATTGCAGTTGACCACTGCTCCGTACCATACGGTGACCAATGCCCTATATGGAGGATTAATGTCAACCAGAGCACAGTACAGAAAGGCTAATGGGTCAGTCATATTAGGAAGAATTAGAGATTTGGATGAGCATAATGAATTGAACTATCCTGTGTGGTCGTATGCAACGGGAACCACAGCTAATGGTCCCGTGCTCAAGGTTGTTGGTATAAATGTTCCCTTAGAAATAAAAACCCTCAGCATTGACCCATCAAGAGATGAAGATATCTTGCGGTTAAACCCTGGTGACTATATCATTGCTGACAAAAATGGAGTTGTCCGATTGGAAGATAATGAAAATTTGGCTGAGGTTTTGAACTATATACCAAAGAGAGTTGAGGCTGATACTAATGTTAGTGCAGATATCAAAAACGGCAAGCCAGCCGGCGAGTCCCAGAAGTTTTGGAGGGGTAAAATTTGAGGTAGAATAATATAGTAGATTCAGACCAGTGAAAATAGACTTAATGAAAGACGTTTAGAAGAAGCGTGAATATGTAAGTTGTGCTTTGTAATAGGGTTCGTAAATTTTGTGCGCCTTTATTTAAATTACCGCGAGTCAAACTTGCACATCCAAGAATCAAAAAGGAAGTAACAGCAACAGCAACAGTCAAACACCACCATGCCGTTGGACCTATTCCAAGAAAATGGGAACAGCAAACACTACAACTTTACTGAACTTCGTTTGGAGATCATTGGAAACAAAGACCTTAAATTTAAATTGTTGAATGATGTCACATTTATGAACCAGTTGGTGTCCATCTTTGCTGACAGCATTTCTAAATTTAATATACTGGCAAATGACCCAGTGTATACTTTGAATAAGTTGGAGGAACCAGTAGTTATACTTCATATTCTCAGCTCCTTTGCCTCAGAGATTGAGTCTTTGAATAATGACAGTGTTTCCGGGTCAATTGGGATCATGCAGTTAGCACTAGATCCAATCACGCAACTCCTTAACCATTTTGTTGAGACTTTTGTTCCGCTGCTACGTGTGACAGATGGTGACAAGTACCTATTTCAAGTTGAAACGTTAATGGGTCACTGCTTGGACATTTTAATAATATTGTCCAATCTTCGACAAAATCAAATAGATCCAAACCGAGTGTGGCGATTTATTGCATTATTATTGATTGCTACTGGTAATACTCATGACCATCTAACCAAGTTACATCCAAGCATAATCATAAAACTGTTGAGATTGGTACCATTGGTGCTTACCACCGCGGTTCCTTTGAAAAACAACGCAATCTTGACTTTATCTGTGGTTTTGTTAAGCCGATTATCATCGGACTGCCAGTTAATTGTGTCCACACATTTATCCGAACTATACCGCTCTCCAGAAGACCTTTATTGGGTTGCATTTGAGGACGATCATCTCCCTAACGTTGATTTAAATGCTGCATTAATTGACGAAATGATAAGTGTTGAATTATTGTTGGAGTTAATTACTGCAGCTGCCCAAGTAATGAGCTTCTCGAAGAATTATCATGACCCTTTCCTTTTAGCTGGTCGACAAAACACCCCTCTAGGAATATTCTTGAGTACACCATTATCAAAGCCGGTGATACCAATTACCGAAATCTATACTTCGTTGCTTTTGTTAATGAAAGTGAACTCAAAAGGGCTTAATCTTGCTTCGCTTAATTTGTTGGTTCTATTGTTGGAAAATTTAAGTGTTCTGGAGGTGTTACTGGAGAGTATAATCTTTCGTAATTATGAGAAATTATTTGCAAGCATAGTGCATCTATTGGACAGTGGTAGTAACCCCAATGGTGGTGATGAGATGAATGGTAGTAAGGGCTCCAAGAATAAAGGCACTTTACATATAAATCCAGTTTTTGACGAAGAATCAACGTCTAATGCTTCCTTATTCTTAACTTCAGCAGTAAAAGTCTTGGCTGACTTGTGTACACTGTACCCTACATTAAGCAATAGGATATGTGATACGAATATTGACTACAAGTTAATTTCCAAGGTGGAATATTGTTATAAACACTCAGGGTTATTTAAAGTATTTGAAGATTTGAAACTCAGATCAAAGTTTGGGACAGTTTTGGTTGATTTCACCTCAATGCCTATCAGGGATGCCTACTCCGCCGAATTAGCAGATCTTCTTTTGCTTCTAAGTGTATACACAAGTGAGCGGGAGGAGTATCGAAATAGGTTGGTTTCATTTTACCAAAGTACAGGGACAAATATACCCCAAGTGATTTTCGATATCGTTGAAGATTACCACTTTCTTCTCAACCAAATGCGTTTATTGCAAAAGATTTTGAGTCATACAGTCAAGACCAAAAGCCTCGAAAGTGAGAGAGTCAAGCACAACATATCTTGGCTTGGGAAAAACTTGGGAGTGATTAGCAAATTAGAAAATTCACCACTTTTCACTCACTGTCTTTACTTTATACGCTCACAATCACGATCGGTGGCAACTTTGAGAACATTTTTTGTGGAGACCAATTCATTCAAAAGTTTTGTAACACGAGACAATAAGGATACTTTATTGACCGGTATTGCCTCATTTTCATCAAATATTCTGACAATAAGGCCACGCATAGAACCAGAGTCAACTTCAATCATCACTTCAGAGCCGGGGCTGACTCTGTCAGCAGGAGGTTTTGTTACCAATATTTTGGAAATCATTCGACTTTATGAAACTCTAGATTTAACAAGAAGCTTTATCTTTAGAGTCAACAAAAACAAGTTTGTGCAAGAAGTTGCTTTTAAAAAGTCCTTCATGACTAATAAGGCGTTGTGTGTTAGCCTTTTAGCCAACTTTATCCTTGACTTCAGCTCGTTCAGGTATAAAATCATTGGCTACGAGAATTTTCTATCAAGTTTGTCTATAATCTATCAAAATTCTGCAACCGACTTTGATGTTGATGTCTCTGGTTTAACTGAGGAGGATATATTTGAAAGAAATGTGATGCAATTGAAAATACTACAAGTTATGAAAAACTTTATGTACAACGAAGCATCTGAGAATAAGCAAGAAGTGTTGAATTTTTTCCCATTGAGTCTTATACTTCAAAAGGCAAATTATGGAATTACCGGTCTGGGAACCTCATCTGTACCAACGGAAACATCGGAAACAAAACTCCGTCAGAAAGTTGTTGCGTTTGAGATTTTGCGAAATTTCACAGCAGGATCACCTTCTTTCTCTCAAATTTTAAGAGAGTCTTATATCGATGAATATTTGAACAATGAGAAGCCGGAGTTACAACCATTGCTTCCACAGAACTGGTCCGAATTTGTGATTAGAAACTTGACTGAGGCATCCATTTTCACACCACAAAGCACCCAAAGCTTCAATTTTGACAATGATGAAACATTGGTGGAGTTAATTGGGAATGAGGATTATGTCAAGATGGTTAGATCTATAAACTTCACTGAGGATCATACCTACACTGTCATTGATAAATTGAAGCAAGAACTTTTCCCTAACGACACCTTATTGCACATTTGGATGAGATTGCTTTCATTTAAGTTGCCAGAACTGGTAATAAGTAATGTCAACTACAACCCGCAGTATTTGACGAAGAACCTAAACATGATCAAAATTTCCATCGCATGGATTCTTGTCAACTTGACCTGGAAATCATCGGTCTTTGGATACGATATCCAGAATTATACTGATTATGAAGTATATCAAACTGTTGATACCCTGAGAATCAAAAGGGCGTTGTCACAGCAAGAGAAAAATGAGCAACCGGTCACAGAACAGCCAGAAAAGGAACAGGAATTGGTAGGTGATGAGCTATCAGTGTATGACCGTGCTAAATATTTGGATAAATTTGGATTCACAAAGGTAATTTATGATGTGCTTACTGATTATTCAAGAAGAGCATCGAAAATTCCTCGAGCTAGTTTAGCGTCCGATAGCTCTATCGAGCCTGAAGTCTTTGAAAAGCTTAGAAGTGCATTACATCAAATCAACTATCTATGTCGTGGTGTTCGTTCTGGTGGTTTTGTGCCAGATTTGAGAACCAAGCATGCTAGTAAGAGTAATGAGTTGAGGCTCCAACGAAATCAAGACAATTCAGTCGATGTGGTTGACGATATTGGTGATCTCGTGGATGACGAAATTAGGTACGAAAGATCAAGGAGAAGAGATGCTATTGATTCTGAAGATGATGGAAACAATGAAGACGAAGAAATGCGAGAAGATGACTCTTCTGAGAGTGGTCCTGAGACGCAAGTCAGGCAAGTTGCGGGAAATGAAAGTGACGATTCAAATGAAGATATGCCTCATGAATATTGGGTGATGTAAATATAGTATGCAAGCTTTAATGAATATGCATATGGTAAAGACTTATAATATTATGTCCTGCATGTTACTTTTTTGATATGCCTGATTTTGGTTGCAAATGCTACAAATAGAGTCGACTGTGTCATCAATCTCACTATCCTGGAAGCCCACCTTTTCTAAGTTGCTTTTCTTGTGTAGGGAGATTCAAAATGAAGAAACCGGATTTTCTGTTGCCTTTTTGTCTATTTTTCGCATTATATTGGTGTAAATATTTCAACCTTTTCCATGAACCATGCAACATGTCTGTTTTATATTTCTCTTCCGTTTAATTACAAGTATCAAGATTGGTGGCTATTTTGACGAAAGGAGCAACTTGGGATCTATCCACCAACTATCTAAACTAGATTTGAACCACCGAACCATCAGCTCGTATAGGCAGGTACAACCCTTATTACTACAACCATTATCCATCATCCATCTTCCCTTTTCCCAATCAGTCATATTCAATGAAAACATTCTTGATACATCAAAGAAGCCACAATTTATAGAGCTATCATACGAGGAGAGCAATGTGTCGGAAATACTTGTCGATACGCCATCCCCAGGTACGGTTGACCCTTCCATAGTGAACTGGACTCCATTAGGCAGTTGTGTAACAAATTATGCTGGTGATAAAGCAACGTATAGACAAACATGGTCAGTTGAGCTAGATTTGGGGTTGGACTTTAGAGTGAGTTATGGAGGGTATTTTATCAATTTTGGGCCAAGTTATAAGACAGAGTTCATTTTTGGAAAAGGTATAGGTGGAAGTTACTCCTGCGATGTCGATCCGGGGAATACTTTACAATTTGCAATTCTCTTTTCCACTTACACTGTCGAAGGAGTCAGATATAGATACCTTAAGAGGAAAAAAATAGGCAGGGGTGTTCGGTTTGGACGATGGATCCCTATTGCCAAATACGAACAAATTGGTAGAAGCGATATTCACGTTGCATGTTTCACCCAACCGCAATATCTACGATGCAAAACTACAAGCTAATAACTTGACATGTTCGTTATAAATCTATACATGCTCAGAAACAACTATTCGTCCTCTAAATCTTCTCCGCTCAATATAAATGGTTCAGGTACTGGTGCGGTTGTTATATTCAATTGCCTGACAGTCTTAATAAATTCAACAGATTCATCTGGCTTGGTATCTTGCAAGACAATAATACTACCAGTTCCTCTAAACTTTCTAACAGGTACAAATCTATCATCTTTAATGAACGACACATAACTGGATTGTTGTGGTAAAACTCTAGACAAATTTTCAATCTTGTAAGGGGTCTTTGTGTAGCGTATAGTTGCTGGTTGAGAGCTCGTTTCCTTGTTTTCATCCTTCTTGTTATCTTCTTTGGATGCAGATACCTTATTATCCTTAGGTACAGGCTCTGATGTGTCTTCTGACCTCTTTTCCACTTTTTTGCCATCCTTTTTCTCATCCTTTTTCTCATCATCAACTTCCATTTTATCATCCTCCTCTTTTTTATGTTGCTTCTTCTTTGCTCTTGTTTTGGCTTTAGCAGTGGTAGACAACACAGCGGTGGCCAACTTGTCTGGTTGCTTTTCCTTAGACTCTTCTACTTTAGGAGGATATTGGAAATACTCCTGGTTTGCATGACAATTTAGTTCAAATTTTGGTATCTTCAAATCACCACCTCTAACTCCAATCACAGACGTTGGTGCAAATGACAAGGATAAAAAGTGAGCCAAGGGGAACCAGTACCACGATTGAGAAAAGATTGCCAATCCGACAATTGCCTTTGTGTTCAAAGTGGTTGTCTGTGCGTTTTCTAAATTGATTGTCACATTCCTACCACCTGCATCAATAATACCTTGAGATAACGTAGCTCCAAATTTAGCCAAAGCATCCTCATGTTTATTCTTGATAGTATCAGCATACTGTTTAGTAAAGTCCTTTACCTTTGGGTACAAGAACTCATTTTGTTGTATGAGAATCATTGCCGTTGCCATCATGGCTCCTTGTCTTACAAAATCAACCGCATCTTTTGTCAAAGACTCCAAAACCTCAATTGCAGGAGCATAGGCTCTACCAGCACACGAGATACCTAGAGCCAAAGCTGTACCATATCTGACATGTGGGTTGTGGGATTGAGACAACAACTTAACCAATTGAGGGGCAGCAGTGTAATCACGTATCAACACAAAACCCAAGTTTAAAACCGCAGCTCTTCTCACATCATCACTAGGGTCTGAAACAGCGTAATGCAACAACTTCTTGATGGCACCATTGTCTCCAGTTCCGGCAAATGCCAAACCAACAGCAAATGCACCACCGTATCTCAAAATAGATGACTCTTGTTTTAATAAATCTTCAATGATGTAGTTTGCCTTTTCCTCGCGACCGTAATGCAACAAAGCAATACCTACAGCCAAACTCCTGATTATATTCTCGTGCTGAGTCTCCAAAGCATACGTCAACATATCATTGGTGGCTGCTTCATTTCCTGATCCAAGCAACACCAAACCCATACCTAAAGCAGCGGCTTGCGATGAAGTGGCAGAATCGGAGTAAAGTACAACTTTCAAAGATTCGTATAAATCTTCTGCTTGAGAATCCATTCCAGCAACACCAGCACCTAAAGAGGCACCGTGTAATTGAACCTCGATATCATTGGCTCCAGATGCATTACCATTATCATCAATGAATTTTTTCAAATATCCTACAACTTCTCTACCATGGCCGGCGTAAATGAATCCCAATGCGAGTAAAGAACCACCCTTGGTATGAGCGGCGCTACTTGAACCTGGTAGATATGGTTTCAAAATGGTACGTCCTTGTGAGAGGTTTCCTTTATGAATAACACCAAGGGCGGCAGTGGCTGAAAATTTTGACCAATTTGTAGCTCTTCCCAACCACTCCAAGTTTTTTCTAAAAAATGAATCATCGGTGGTACCTGCATGCATGTAAGCATTAGCAAACGTAACTGCAGAGTGGAAGACTGAACTTCTTCCATCTAAAAGGTTCTTAGTCTTGTTTAATATAGTGATGTCTGTGTCGTTATTTTTGTAAAGAAACGTGTTGTCAAAGTCAGACGTTGGTACACCAGATAATATGTTTAAAATCTTTTTCACTATTATATTGCCGCTTTCATCAGAAAAAGATTTTATAACAGTGTCCAAAAGCTCTTGTGATGCTGTGTTTACCAAATCAAATGCAGCTTGATACGCAATCAATTCTTCATCTTGTTTGACCAACTCTTGAAATAAGTTGATTGCAAGCTGTGAATCATTTAATTGAACAATAATCTTGATGATGGTGAAAAAATCTTGATGTTTCTTTAAAGTCAACAATAATGATATCAAAGTATTCAAAATCTTTACTCTGAAGATTGAGTTTGTGATAGTAGAGTTCGAGCAAACCAAAACATAATTTATCAAATTGAGTCCTTGCTCTTCATTTTCTGCGATTTGATCTTTCAAAATAGATTCCACCAAGTCCAATCTATATGACTCCAATGCAATACCTAATGTCAACTTCACTTCTTTTGCCTTTAAACATTTCTGTAACATCTTTTCAAAAATTGACGCCAACCTAGGCTCTATCACTACTGAATCATCACTAAACTTTTGCTGAGATAATGAGTTGTACAAGTTGATGCATTTACTGACAATTGTCTCCACATATTGGGACTGTTCTTCCACATTGAATTCGTTGCCCGCGTACAATGCATACCTGACAGATGCATCAAAGTCACCCAAGTTGTAATAGACTTTCGAGATCACCAAAGCAGCCAAAGCTCTTTTTTCAAATGAAGTGTTTTCAAACAATTCTTCCAAGTCGGTAATATTGTTAGCTATCTCTGCCCATAATTGGTCAACCACATCATTCAACGATGATAAAGCGTACGACTTCAAGCTGATATCTGGTTCACCAAGTAATGCCAAATATGGAGCCGCAGATACTAATGCCATTGTTACCTACGTGTGTCTCCTTTTATGTTTGAAATTTTGTAAAATGAATCTGATTCAATGGTTGTTTCAATTCAAAGTATTGATTCGAGTGGTTTTTTTCTTCAGTGCTGTTGCCACCAAAACCTGGAAATTTTAAAGTGCTACCAATCACGTGAATAATTATAGTTTCCAAGCAACCACCTTTCTAAAAGACATACTACACAACAACAACTATCAGAAAATTAAATACTTTATTATAGGAATGTACAGAATTATGAAGTAGTGCCTATTTTTCAATACAACAAACGGGTGGCAATCTTGTATGGGGTTTGTTCTAGTTGTTCATACAATGCCTTGATATCACTGATATCAACATCAGAGATGTCTGCCATCAAGTATGCAATGTCTCCTTGTGAATCACTGAATTGCTTTTCAATATTGTGATTGGACAAGATATTGTTGACTGTTTTCAAAACACCTGGAACATTGTGGTGAATATACAATACTCTGACAACGTTTTGTTGGTCCAAATCCAAAGGTCTTAATGAAACCTCTGGGAAGTTGACAGCACTTTGAGATGTACCTTCGTTAATATATTTGGTCAATGCATTTGCAACTTCTACACCAATGGCAGATTGTGCTTCCTCAGTGGAACCACCAATGTGTGGAGTTAAAATGACATTTCTCAATGAGGTCAATTCACTGGCAAAGCTATTCAAATCATCGCCAAACAAACCTTCTCCATTCTTGGCAGGTTCATGTGGATACACATCCAATGCAGCACCAGCAATCTTACCAGCTTTCATGGCTTGAACCAATGCTGGAATGTCGACAACGGTTCCCCTAGAAGCATTTATCACATATGCACCATCTTTCATGGCAGCAAATTGTGGGGCACTTAATAAGTTCTTGGTGTCTTCAGTGGCGGGGACATGTAAAGTAAAAAAAACAGCCTTTTGTAATAATTCATCCAAGGTTCCCACTTGTTTTGAGTTACCCAATGACATAATTGTCAAGACATCGTAATAGATAACATTCATACCCATAGCTTCTGCCAAAACAGACAATTGGGATCCGATATGACCATAACCCACGATACCCAAAGTCTTACCTCTGATTTCCCAACATTTGGCACTGACTTTGTTCCAAGTTCCGGTATGCATTTCGATTGATCTATCTCCTAATTGTCTAGCCAAAGTGATAATCTCGGCAATAACCAATTCAGCAACTGATCTTGAGTTGGAAAATGGTGAATTGAAAACAGCAACACCGGACTTGGCAGCAAAATCCAAATCAACTTGATTAGTACCAATACAGAAACATCCAATAACAACCAAGTTCTTTGCATGTTTCAAAATCTTTTCAGTCAATTTGGTTTTTGATCTGATACCAATGGCATGTACATCCTTAATTTTTTCCAACAATTCCTCTTCTGGTAAAGAGGATTTGTAAAATTCAACTTGGTATCCTTGTCCTTTAAAAATGTTGATTGCTGTTTGGTTAACATTTTCCAACAATAGTATTTTAATATCACCAGTGGAGAATGGCTTTAACACTTTGGTTGGCTTTGATGGAACATATTGGCTCAAATAAGATTGCGTTGGGGATGTTGAGACCGCATTTGGTGATCCTGAAATGTTCACAGCATTCTTGAACGCGTTTGCAATATCTTGAGGATTGGTCATCGTGTGATAGAAAGTAGTGAGCTGTTAAATAAGATAATTGATTGGCAAGCTTAGTTTATATACTTTGGTTGCTGATTGACTAATAATAACTCTGTGCAACAACAATTGCAAAAAATTTTTCGAAAAAAACACCTTTTTCCAACGTTAAATACGGGTGATGATGGTTGATGCAACGTGAGTGAGTCAAATTGAATAAATTAAAACGTTGTGTTGCGACTAAGAAAAAAGAAAATTTAAATTGCAATTTCCGATTCAGGGTTATCCATTGGCACGTGATATCACATCTTTAATATGTGATTCACAATAAAATTATTGTGTGAATGGGTGAGGCATTGATTTGCTATTAGTGTTGAACCATGAAAACTGACAGGTCCAACACTAGAGAGGTAAAGTAATAGACCTTACGCACTGTGGAGTATTTAAAAATAAACCTCAAAGCTACAGATGTAAAGATAAGATAAGACAATAAAAGTTGTACAATCGTACCTTTTTTTGACTCCGATAGAAATTGACTTCTTTCGACTCGAAATGAGCCGCACTTCTAGACATTAGTCAACAGCCCCACACTAGTAGAGAATGCTCAAGTAGAGTAAAATTAATCTAAGATTAAGTCGTCTCATGGCTGATTATACGAACTGCTTAGTGCATTAATGAGTTCCACCTGTAATTCGTTCAACTGTAATCCATTCTACGTTTTGAAAGAATCAGAACTCCATTAATACTTCTGATTTCCACTCTTCGCCCATTGTTTTAGGATTCATCCTTCAACAGTACGCCTTAGATGTGTTGTGACATAAAAGGTAGACAAATTACAATCTGTTGGCGTGTCAATGGTTCTTGGTTGCAAATGCAATGAGGGCAGTCAAAGTACAACGGAAAAAAATCAAGAAAGGTAAACAAACAAGGGCAGACTGCACAATACACAACTGCCTACTATTATCAACAATATGTCAGCTACTATACCGTCCATAGCGGCAAAAGTCAACGAGTGTCAGTTGAATGAAGATATTCGCAGACGGGATCAAAAGATTGATGAGTTGGAAAGTGTAATATTGCAACTAAAGATGCAACAGTTAAAGAATGATCACGAGGAAGATAGAAAATTGTTTACATTGGAAAATTCGTTACATAACATCAACAACAAGTTGACTGAAGTAGAAATGGTCAATGTTGACTTGCGAAACCAGTTATCACTTTGCCAAAACATTATTGGGAAGAAGAACGAGGAAATCAAGAAATTGAAATTAGCACTCAAAGATCAGCAATCCATCATATCAAGGGAAACGTTAATTTTTCAACGTAAATTGGATGACCTTCAGCAGCAGATTAACCAGACTATTCAACTCAGAACAAAACTGGCTATGAAAAGACAAAGCACCAATCTAGAACAAAAGCCGAATCTGTTGCGTAGGGAAGTGGAAGAGCGGGAAAAAGGTAATCCTCAGGATGAAGAATTTAAAGGTGAAGAGTCCGACTCAGCAATGGGTTAAATTATCGACGATTCATAGCATCAGATACAACCCTTGAACCAAGGATTGGTTCACTAGAGAAGTGAGCCATATATCACTGCCCTCTGGCTTTAGTGTTTTTCCAAACAATATCTTCTTGTCAAAATTGCCAAACGCATAACGAATAAAACATAAAACTATTACAACCGCCGAAAATCCTTGCAGCATGTGGACGAGGCCCATCATCTCCGTTATGATAAGCCTTTTGATATCACTTATTCCAAGGTCAAAAGCACACATAATGGAAGAACACAAGGTTTCCAAAATTAACTCAGAGGAGGTTCATTCCTGGATATTCACCGATGAGGAGCATTTACTATCATCCAAATTATGGAGAGCTTTGGAAGAAACAGATGTGGAGTTCAACAAAACAACAATACATTTGAATGAAACTAATCAAATGTTTGTTCTTTCTTCAACCAACCCCTTGACATTCTATGAATTTGAAGCAGGGGACCCAAATACATTTTCAAATACCGTTCCTGTCACAGGATGTTTACGAATGGTTAATAATACATCAAGTATAACATATATCGATGCTCAAGGATACTCCCTTTCTACTCCACCAGGGTTATCAGTCGGAGTTTCTTTGTTGTTAGTAAGTTTAGCCAATGACTATGGATTTGACGGTTTAGGAACTAAGCTTTATATGAGCAACACTGTCATCTGTCGTGCGGGTGTAGGAGAAACAATACAGATTCAGAAGAAATTGAAATTTACCTCGTTCCCAAAAGCGAGATTGAAAAAGCTCATTTGGAAGAAGAGAAAGGCAAAGTCGATAATAGAAAAAGTGAAAGATGTATTCAAGAAAAAGGAGCCGGATGTGGATATGAAAGCTGCTAGTCTTGGTGGTTGGACAGAGGGTAAATGGGAGGATATTTATACGTTGTACAAGTACAAAAAGTTGGGATTATTGTTTTTCAATTTGAATGAGTTGAAACATGAAAAGCCATTTTGTGAGAGCAGACGAGATCACTTACAATGCCTGGTTTTGAGTCGTTGAGGAGAGAAGTGGTTGAGTATCGTCAGGTGATAGTATTCAACCATGATGTGACAGTTAGTTTACTTTGTTTCGACACAGATTTGATTCTTCGATTACATGTATTTTTAACTACTTGTTCAAACACCAAGGATAATTTGTTATGCTCGGATCTACATATTTATCATAATGAATCGGCATTTTTTTGACTAGCGATGCGTTTGTTTCGTCAAAGCGAGTCATGCGAGTTTTTTATATATCGATATTGGCGTGTGGATTTACCATAAGCAATTGTATGGGATATCTGCATGCGTCTTCTTATTCTGAAGAGAAGCATATTGTTCACGATTTTGACCAAGAAGAAATCCATTCTTGGTACTTTTACGACGAGGATCACTTAACACAATCAAAATTATGGGAAGACATAAACAAGGGACCGGAAGGATTCAACCAGACGGTGATTCATTTCAACAAGACTAATCAAACGTTGATGCTCACATCTATGCACCCACCAACATTTTATCAAGTTGACCTTGAATTGATTGGAGTTTTTGCTGATGATGATACTAAGGAATTGGACATACTTTTACCAGCGAATGAAACTGCAACTATGCTTATGATGGATGCAGAAGAGAATATACTAAAACTTCCGTCACCAATTGGTGAGAACGTTATACTTACAAGTTTGCTTATGAGCTACGGAGTTGAGGAATTTTCGCTTGCTGATTTTACAAATGGCACTATACCAATCGAAGTTGGCTCTGATGACGATGAGTTTGAAATGCAAGCTAAAAAGTTGTTGAAGTTGCTCCTACTTCCACTTAAATTATTAAAGAAGTTGTTACTACTTATAAAGTTTCTTATTTGCCTACCATTTCTCATCATCAAAAAGATCATCTTACTTCCATTCTTATTGATTAAAAAGTTATTTATGTTGCTTAAAAAGAAGGTGTTAATTTCTATAAAGGTGAAAATCACAGCTGTAGTTGTTAAAGCTAAAGGCACAGCACTGGATGTGGTAGAAAAGACAATCGATGTGACTGTGGTTGTTGTTGTACTGATTAAAAAAGTGGTTATAAAAACAGCAACCAAGATTGACTACGATGTCAAAAAAGTGGCCACGAAGGTTAAAATGACAAAAGATATGATTATTGATAAGGCAATCATGGAGAAGATTAAGATGAATGGCAAGGTTGATGAAAAGGTGGGACATGCGTTGACGCAAGCAGAAAGAACAAGGGAGAAACTCTTTGGTGGTGGTGGAGACTGATCTTACTACTGTTGCAGCTAAATCTGTTCTTGTGCTTCCCCAAGTCTAGGAAAATAGAGCTTGTGTGTATTAATATGACTAACTATCAATTCCCTTATCGTCCCTGCCATATTGTGTAAGTTGCAGTTTTTCTATGTGGGGAATTTTTTTTTGCAACTGAAGTTTTGTTATGCTGACACAAACACGCACTTCTTTACACAACACAACTAATTTGATATGCTGGAGATTTTTGGTATGCTGGTGTATACCCACGATTGGATTATGTATTTTATGAAGCTAGTGACCACAATTTTCACTGAATTTAATTGTTATGTCTCAACAAGCAGATCACCCAAAGTTTATAGCCAACATGCAAATTGTGAATATACTCCTTACATTTACAACCTTGTTGGTGGTTACATTCAGCACTGAAGTTTACACAGTTTCCAATACCAGTGATGTAACTAATCTTTTTTACCCCATGGAAGAAGAATATTTGGTTCATCAATTTGAACAACTGGATGAAATACATTCATGGAAATTTTATAATTATCAGCATTTTCAATCATCGCAATTGTGGCAACAGTTGGATGCATCATCACTGGAGACCAAATTTAATCAAACTGTGGTTCATTTGATTGAGACTAATGAGACATTGATTCTTTCTTCGTTGAATCCTGTTACATTTTTTGAATTTGAAATTGATTCATTTTGGTCGGGGAAACAGAATTTGACTTCACAAATGGATTGGATTAATAGAGACGATGATGAAGTTGATCTTGAACAAGAAGCGGCTGTTATTTCAGGTAATAGCGGAGATGCTTATGATGATGCTGATGATGATCGTGATGGGAAAGCCACCATGGTTATTCAATTTGATCCTGAGAGTGAAATTCTCAAGAATGCTTCACCAAACATGGCAATCAATTTGTTTTTAGTTAGTCTTTTTGTTGAATCAGGAGCTGAAGGAGTTAAGAGTATGGTTGAGAATGATGATACAATATTTGTTGTTCCCAGTGAAGATGGAAATGTCCAGTTTGAAGCACAAGGAATATTGAAGTTGATTATCCTTCCTATACTTAAATTGAAGAAGTTAATCTGGATTGTTGAAAAAAAGACAATTGCATTGTTGATTAAGCTCAAGGAATTGACAGTGGCTATATTGCAAAAGACCAAGAAGATTATCATTTTGATTACAATTAAAACTAAATTGATTATCTTGAAAACGGCATATGTAATAAAACAAAAGATTAAAAAGGCAAAGTTGTTGGTTGGGATTGTGGCGATTGTGACTAAGGAGAAAACAAAACTAAAGATTAAAAAGACATTGATGATTATATCAATGTTAAAGGAGAAGGCTAAAGATAAAGTTCGTCATACAAAGGAGGCTTTGGAAGCTTCTAAAGATAAGTTGGAAAAAGGTGGAGGAGATTGGGGTGATAGTGATTGAGGCTCTAAGAGTAAATATTGCTTGGTATAAAGTAGTAAAATTAAAGAACTTAATAACACAATTGACTAATGTACAAAACCAATAATGTATAGAAATTAAAAGTATAGGAAGTAGACCTAGCTATCGCATTCGTAGGTGTAACTACTAAGCAGAACAAACAGCAGTGTATAACACAACCAATTCCAATACTGCAGTTGATCCATTTTCCAATACAGTATCAGTGGTTACCGTCTTGGTTGAATAATCACCTTCTGGAACATCAGTTGGGATAATAATAACACTGTTATCAGCAGCAAGCGTTGTTGAGATGGCGTCTGATGGTGCTGAAGCACCAGGGGTTGATAAAGAGGAGGAGGAGTCATCTGTTGAAGTGGTTTCTTCACCTGATGAATTTTCTTCTGGTTGTGAGGCTGCTGATGATGATGATGGTGAGGAGTCAGTTTCTGGTTCTCCGGTTTCTTCAGCAACGGATGATGAAGTTGGTGGTGGAGCAGAAGTTGTTGAAATAGACGATGAGGTGGTTGGTGATGTGGATTCAGCAATGGCCGCACTACTGCTTGAACCATCATCAGTTGGTGTAGTGGCGGTGGTCTCAGTAGTATCATCATCAGTTGGAGTAGCTTCAGCTCCAGCTACTGTCGTAGTTTGAGTAAATACAGTAGTGGCAGTCAAGACACCTTCTTCATTGGTCCAAATGTATACAACACCATTCTCTTCAACAACCTGTGGTACTGTTGTAGTGGCGGTAGCTTGTGGGGTGACAGGTACAACGGTGGTTCCGTCGTATGATGTGGTATCTTCATCAGCAGCGTGTACCTTTGATAGTAATGCACTCAAAGTGATTAGAAGCAATGAACTTGTTTTTGTTGAAACCATTTTTATCTTTTTTAGTTAGCTCCGTTATATGGGTATGCGTGTATGTGGGGGGGGGGGATAACGGGGTGGGGTGGTATGAGTCTACTTGGTTAACGAACGTAGGTGGTTGCGAAAATAAAAACAAAGCGAGGTGAGTAAAAGTGTCAAAAAAATTGAATTGAAACAATGGATAAAGGAAAATCATGCATGCTTATATACCTTAATACACAAATTAAATTGCTGGTGGAACATTAAAAACGGAATTGGGTTCTAAATGGTTTTAGTTCAGTTGAGGAAATATTATCATCGATACTACATGGTTGTTTGCATAATACACAAACGCCGAGATATAAAATCTAAAAAAGTCCTAGATTACACAAACCACAATTATTGTTTGCACTACGTGCACACGAAGAAAAGACTACTCTATTCTCATAACCCTAAACTCAACAAAGTAAATACAATGTAATAGCAACCTAACAAACCAGAGAGTATAACAAAAAGCTCTTAAAAAGCTTCATTTCTCGGACTGAACTACAATAGTTGATTGAAGTCGTAAGGAAGTTAGGCTCTTAATATTACGATCTGACTTTTGAAGTTTGATGTTAGCTTTTAAAGATATATTACATAATATATCATGTAATAAGCTTCTGAGGTTTGTGTTTTGTGTAATAAAATATTTTCTTTTTTCTGAAGCCAGCCACGTTTTATTTTTTTTTTGATTACTATACGCTTTGGGTGGAGTAAAATAACTTTATTCATCATGTTATGTATGAATGTCAAGTTGAGTTTTTAGACTATGCATGAATTTATAAATCCACGCCCGATGGGGTGTTGGCAAGCATTGTTTAATCTGAAAGAATCCTATATTGCTCCTTCATTTTAAAATCGAGTAAATGCAAGTTGAGTCTATAGCAGTTGCGTCAGTAGCGATTGTGTCAGTAGTTTGGTCTGGAGATCCCCAGTTAGTAGCACCAGACATTGTTTTCTATCTAGTTTTTAAATTTGGTTTACTGTAGAAAAACGTTTCATGGCACAACGACAGAGTCTCCGTGTAAGTGGAGAGAAGAAATCAAAGAGGAGATCTAGTCAACTGTAACTTCATGAGTTATGAGCTATTCCTAATGCCACCTTTTCATTGTTGAGGATATTCTATTGTTATATGGACTGTTCCAACATGTTTTGTGTTTGTTCCCAAAACAGATGTCATGTTTCTAGAATAGGCATTTAAGCCCAGTTACAGACAGAAGTGCTTCTTTTATATAAAGCACACACGGTTGTTTTCTCCTTTGGTGGTTTCATTGTCCTTCATTTAACAATAGGGTTATTGTACTAACTTTGGTTGTTTTCTATTCATTCTTCTGTTGTATTCTTCTTCTTATTGGCTTTTTATGGTTTTAGAAAACACGCGTAAATGACGGATAATGGCCATCATTTCCCTTAAACACTTCATAAATAAAATTAAGTTTTTATGTTAGTAGACCATATTTTAATGCTAGATTCTAACAATATAATATCGTAAGTTTTTTAGCGTATTCTTATAACTACAGGTAAGTTTTACCTTTTGCCACTGGGTTTAGAACTGTACACTTCAACTGGCTGTTTGTACATAATGGTGTAACTCTAATGGTATACGTTCAAAATACCGGCTCCACTTGTGTATTATTATTTTTTTTTTTGCACTTCCGGTTTCATACATTGTGCATTAGATTTCCAAGATCCATTGTAAACTTCATGCAAAGACGTACCGAAGGTAAAAATGGAAAAGGTTATTGGGCATAATCTATCCGAAGAATTTTGTTGATGTATGGGTGAAATTTTTTGGTCATGTTCATAACCCTTTCACTAACATCAATTTTATTTACCTGGACAAAAGACGTGTAAATTCAAACTAAAAGCCCTATTTAAGATTTTCAAACTCGCTGAGTTGTCCGTTATTTGTATCAGCTTCCCGACCGATGTAAGTTAGAGCCGGTAAGTTAGAGTCGGTAAGCTAGAGTCGGTGTCTACCTATTAGTTGTAATCGGAGCAACTACAAGTTCGATTACACAGACGGATACGTAGTAGTATCGTATTTTGCTTCATCTCTTGTTCATCAAATGTTTACGACTGTTTACACAAAAATGACAAGTGTACAAAAATAAAATAGAATAACCAACGAAAGGAGTTGGTACGAAAGATGCTTAGAAGTACATTATATTTTAAAGAAACTGATGGGTTTTCCATAGAAAATGAGCATCTATTGACTCGAGATACTTGGAAATTTGAATATCGAGATCCACTATGTCAAAAGCAAACCCAACATCTTGAGATACATGTTCTTCTTCATTGAGCCAAAGTAAACTAAACCCTAAAAGCAATATTTTGATGTTCCGATACAAAACCACGGTGCTTACAACATTTAGCTTATCCCTTTTAGTATTTGAAAGTCGAGTCTAAATAATTTTCCGTTTTCAGTTGCAACAACCAGCACCACCAAACTGAGTAAAAAAAATAGTTATCAATAAATACATTAAATCTAAATAAATTCAAATAAAAGATCAAGGCAAACTCGTCACATGCTTAGACTAATTACTTGTATGTGTTGGCGAAACAGTTGAAAAAAATTGTGTATAAACGTCCTAATGCAAGGTAAACAATGTAACAACTTTTTGATTGTTTTCATTCAAACGCTACTCCCACTTGACAAGCTTACTCGTAGATTACTATTATTATGACCACTGCCGTTTGTCAACAAAGGAAATTCAACAGCTTCCGTTTAATTCTCTCGCCCATCAAATGTATGGGCTATAAAAATATAATGTGCTTCAGATCATCTGAAATTGGCGGTATCGCTCCTTCAAAGAAACTCTATTGCAAAGCAATTACAATTACAACGATTGTCTCTTTTGAAATAGCTCTACATTAAGGACATGAGACACCAAAAGGGGCAATAGCTCCTCTCAATCGGCATTTCGTTACCACAAGTAAGTGTCAATATTAAAGTCGCGTCCCTCGACTACTTGACAAATCGACTCTCCCCAAGTTATTACCAAGTGCTTCATTAATATAGAACACCTTCATCTCACAGCATACAGTCGCATATCTCTCCTGCTATATTAAATTGTGGCTCTACTAAAGGCAAGAACTGACTGGAACTACTTTCACTTCCGTAGGTGATTTGCTATACGTCATTCTTGAATGCATGAAGTGCTTCATTCCACTTAGTCTTGCGGCTCATAGCTTCGCGATTATCCTCGTACTCTAATCATACGTGCTTAAGCTATCAAAAGTGGTTCGGCTCTTGATATCTTTGAGCCCCGCTTCCAATCTTGGGTACTCTTGCACTAATTTTTCACTCAAAATATTGCCCAATTTGTTAAATCCTTGCATTTTGCCTTTAAGTTTGGCATTCAGTTTGGCTGTGACTTCAATAAACTCTCTTGTATAAATATCCGGGTTTCTTCCATCTTCAATATATGAAACAACATCAATGGGGACCAATTTGTCTTTCAAACCATCACTATGAGAAACAGCTTTCAATTGACTGGCCAAGGTTTGAATTTTGTTTGATAATGCAAGATTCGATTGAGGTGTTCCTTGATTGTCGTGAACGAGAATTCCCAATTCGATAAATGATTCAATCAAGTTGGCTACTTTTTCGGCAGCTTGAACTAGTGATGCGTTATCCTCAGTTGGAGCTATCAGTGTAGTTGTCATTATTTAACTTTGTTGACTGGTGTAACGGCTTTATTAATTCAATGTGTCAGTAGTTTACTAAAACAATTTTTCCCTTTCCTTTTTTCGTACGTTTTTGGCAACAATTAAATTTTTCTTTATCAAATAGTTCCAATTTGCAATTGTTATAAGCCCACAATTCATATCATCACAAGTCGTACAACATATACCACCCTCGCCATGTTTGTATCATTCAAGTATAGCAAAGATAAACTGGAACCTGCAAAGAGGGACAAACCACCACTGAGTGACAACACACAATTGTCGGATGGGAGCCGAGGGAGCTCGTCAAGCTCCAGTAGTACACCAGACCAAACTAAACTGTATACAACCACATTGAAGGTAAAGAATACTGATATCTTGAAAAAGAGTAGCGTAGATGACACGGAGCCAGTGGAACCCCAACCTTATGTGGTAAAGACAGATTTTAAGGCAATTGCAGATAAGATATTCAACCGCGGGACTCCTTCGAGAAGTCTAATAGTCTCGTTCACTTACAATAGAAAGATACACCAAGAGGCACTTGAAGCCAAGACATCGCAACACCAGGTTGAAGAGCAGTCAGCAATTAAACTGGAATCTGAGTCTACTGGTTTAAAGGGTAATTCGTCGGACCATGCATTGATAAAATCAAACTCCTCATCTCCAAAGAAACGAACAAAACCCCAATCCACCTCTGTAAATTCGGCATTATCGAGGGACCCCATAAAGCTTGATGAAGTATCTGAGTCAACTCTTAATGACGATGGGACCCCTAATTCAGTATCCGAGATAGCCGATTCGGTCTCTCCATCGAAAATTGTTAAAGTACGATATCTGCATGGTAAGAAGAAGCAAGGTAGGCCGGCTAAGGAACCTCATGAAGATGTGATTGGTTCGGACAATGTTGGATACTACCTTGATCCAACAGTGCCGAATACAAGGGTGCCAGAAGAAATTCGTAATTGGCTAGCTCTGAGAGAGACTTCAATTAAAACCGCGAGTGACTACCCAGCGGCCTTAGTAAACAGCAAACCACGAGTAGAGAATAAAATGCAACAAGGGCACAAGGACAACTCGCAAGTTAGACCAAGCTCAACATCATCCAAAGTCTCCACCTCAGGTCTTTTACATCCATCATCGTCTTCAATTTCTAGAGCATCTACCCCAGCCTCATCTTCGTCCTTGTCTACGTCATCATCACCATCACCGACACCCTTGCCAGAATCTGAACCAATTGCGCCAGAAACATCCGGTGTACTAGTCAATGAATACATCTCTGACACATCTGAACGGCCTCCGAGACGCGAGCCAAAAAGGAGTACCATACATACCTGTGAAGAAGCACTAAAAGCCATGTCACAATATTCTGATCTACAAACTGATATAACTAACAGTAGCTCAGAAAGGGATGATTTAAATAGTTATCAACAAGTCGAAATTGATTGGTTTAAGAGTTTGATTGTTGTTGCTGAAAAACTCAATGATTTGAAAGATACCTATAGGACAATACAGTTGATGAAACGGAAAAAGGCCTCCTCTTAAACGATTATAGGTATCAACAATATATATGAGAAATGATCTGTGCTTTACATGATGTAGGTTTCATTTAGCATATATATATTAAAATTTTGGTAATAGTCGAGAGGAAGTGTGTGAACACTATCTCTTTGCGTATCATTCTGAATGATCATCAGTTTCAAGGGATCTTTGGAGCGGACGGTTAGCTTTCGCTGACTTGCTCCTTCTCTAAAAGTGTTCCCAAGAGCATTTATAATTACTAGGACTAAGTTCATTCCACAAGGAGATATTTTGTTCCTGTATATAACTCTACCTAATCAAAATTCATCAACGAGACAATCAATTAGGCTTACAACAACTACTTCAACTAACGAATAACTACGCCAGCGTATATTGGTAATCACGCGTACAATTCATCGATCAGTATTATCCCGGCTCAATCCGATTTCTCGCACCCATTTCACCCACCATGAAACCAGTCGTATCAACATTCCAAGCATATTGTTGCTTCATACTATCATCATTCGCAATTGTTATATTATCAGTAATAGGCTACTTATTCAATACAAATAGTGAACCCTTCATGGGCTCAATAAATGATCCAGAGGATGGTAAAGCAGTTGCTAATACTGTATTTGGTGGTGTTTTTGTATACTTGGCATTTTTCGTCTTTTGTGGTTTACAAATACTTTTGATCAAGAGGCAGAACAGGATCAAGTTGTGAGGAATTCTTCTCATTTGATCATGTCATAAATAGAAATGGATATTACATTTATATCTAAATTGAAAAATAAATAAAAACGTGTATTCAATTCATGTCTCTAGGTAATCATAGTTTGACGACGTTCTCTTGTACATTTCTTGTTTCTCGCCACAGACAAACCTCTAAAACAAGCTCTTTCGTGCTGGATATCTCCTCCTTAGTTGCCCCATTGTTAAGTGCACCTTTCAAGTGACCCTTCAATTGAGGCTCCACATTTTGTGGTATCAAACATGCAACTATAACCAACGATGTTTTCTTTGCCGTCAATATATCAGTATAACTCAACAAGGGTGAATAGATATGCTGGTAGGTAAAGTACCATAAGTCTGGGTATGCATCAATCATTTGATTCTTAATTCTCTTGTTTATATCGTTGGAAAAAACCGTGTTCCAAAATGCTGAACCTCTTAGTAAGTTCGACTTTACCCTTCCTGTATCAACTGATTTCGCAGATATAGGTCCATCAATTGTTTCTATACCATTCGGGTCATTTTGATCAATCTTGACTTCATTAGGTCTAGTAGTGAACTCCTGAGAGAAAGTTGCCGGAGTGGCAGATTTTAAACTTGACAATCCATTGATTGCTTTGGGGAGCCCACAAAGCGAACTTAACTTTAAGATCACCTCACGCATTTGTTTGACAATGAACTGTTGTTTTCTCCTAATGTCTTCACCGCGAGTGTATTTGTAATTCAAAGGAATGAGTTTGTAATAAGTTCCTGGGATCAAAATGTCAGGTATTCTAACTCCCATAGAATGAAGTTTAATACATCTCTGACTAGATTTTATGGAATCATTGGCCAACCTGATCATGTACTCATTGCTGACGACTTTCTCTTCATCACTGCAAAACTCAAACAATTGTTGCCGAAGTGCAAAATGTAATATAGCCGGTATTTCCTCAACAAGATTCAATTCAAGTAAAGCGGCAGTTGCGACCAAAAACCATGTGTTTTGTAGTCTTGGGTAGTGGTATGCAAGTCTGAGAAGTCTCTCAGCAGTGAGGAAAGTCATTGTTGTAGCTGTAATGTTGAGTAAACTTTACTAGGAACAATTTGAGATTTAACCATTTCTCCATTTTTTTAAACCTCGGGATATCTGTCCCCTTTGATTTTGTGAATGTGAAAAAAAAAAGTCCCTTTACTTCATTTCCGTTTTATTATTTCGCCACCATTACACAGAAGTTAAGTTAAAGCCAAAGTCCGAATCAACAGCAGTCAAGTTATGGATTCTTTCGAGGCTCCTTTGTGTAAAATATCACTATTGATATTTTTCATAAGCTCTATCTATTGACATCTAACTACTTTTATCTCTTATCAATAGCTATTCACAATTTCGCTACGGAGTCTTTACCTCCCTTCCATTGAATTCCACCTGTCCAGTCACATATATCAAACACCATTGATCTAACATTGTTCAACTCCTCCTTAGTTGCACCGTTGTTCAAAGCACCCTTCAAGTGACCCTTTAATTGAGGGTTAACATCCTGCGGAATCAAACATGCCACAACACACATGGATGTCTCTTTACCAGATATGATCTTGGTGTAGCTCAACAAGGGCGCATAAACATGATGGAAGGCATGATACCACAAATCTGGGTATGCTGTCAACATTTGGTTCTTGACTCTGTTGTTGATCTTGCCGTACACACTATTCCAAAAGTTTGATCCCCGTACCAAATCTGAAGCAACTTGTTGAGGGTGAATAGACAGCTCGCTTATTGGACCATCAATTGTGTCTTCAGTGGCATCGTCTTCTTTATCGAATTTGGTACCGTGCACGTCTTCACTAACGATGGATGCAGAAGGAATATGACCAGGACTCACGATTCTAGGGCGCTCCGGAGTAAGCCCGCTCTTCAAGTTAGTCGGAGTCACTGTTTTCAATATCATCAACGCATTGATAGCTTTAGGCAATCCACTCAATGCGATACTCTTTAAAATTACCTCTCTGAATCTAGCAGTCAATTGGTCTTGCATTGCTATAATATCAACATGTTTGGAGTACTTGAACTTCAATGGTAGCTCCTGGTAGTATGCATGTGGTATCAAAACGTCGGGGAGGTTAACCCCCACGGCTGACAAGTCTTGAAACTGCTTGGCAGAGTTGATTGAGTCCTGAGCCAATCTTATCAAGCTCAGATCAGTCAAAAGGTTTGTTGAGCTGGCCTCTTGTGGGGCTGAATTGGTCAATAATTGTTGACGTAATGCAAAGTGATAAACTTTGGGAATTTCTTGTGGTTGGTTAACAACTGTTAAACAAGCTGTTGCAATCAAGTACCATGAGCTTTGTAAAGCGGGGTATTTGTAGGCCAACCTTACCAATCTCTCTGCGGTCAAAACGTTCATATTAGGTATCTTTATTGGTGAGTAAGTTGTAAAATATCTAGTACTGATTAAGTTTCCAGTCACTGGAAGATCAAAGTTGGTACACTAATTGGTTTGCACAATGAAAGAATCTTAAATACTTTCTTTCCCCATAATCTGAGAAAAATAAAAAAATAATAAATCAGACGAGATATCCGGGGCTACCATTTAGAATGCGCTATAAACCGCTATATGGGGACTACTTTTCTTCGTCATTTCTAACACTAGACCTAACCCAACTACGACTAATTGCGTCCTTCAACCTCTTTCCTTGTCCATTATTCCAAGGCCCCATAGCCCAAAAATGCAGTAGGTTTTCAAAAACAGGGGCAATTTTGGAGTTGAAAAAGGGGAATGAGATACGTTCACTTTGGGAATAACGGCGTGGAAGAGTAGTGCTAATATCTTTGGTGATTTCTTTTATTGATTTCTCCTCAAATAACTCCTTCATTTTCTGATCGTCCTCATGCATATTCTGTTGCCGAGATGTCAGTGCGCCATTCTTCACAAGCGTTTGTTCCCAGGGTCTCATTGTGGCATCAATTGGAACCCAACGTTCAGCTTTTCTCCAAACATCAGATCCTATCATTTCTTTTATTCTAGAAACAGCTCTTTTAAATGCAAATTTCTCATCATCACCAGTAAAGACTTTTATATTGGCAAAATTCGACTTGTCGGTATTGACTTTGCTAGGTTCGTCATAATGGTCTGTATCTTCTTGATCATAGGAAACGATATTTGGTCTATAGGGGTTTTCCATGGCAATCGATGTTTTAGCAAACATTTCTTCATCTTGAACCTCTAATCTATCAGTAGCGGTATCTGAATTTGAGTGAAGTTTCAAATAGTTTATGAACTCCTGGTCATCGATCTTTAGTGCATCAGGAAAGAACAAGTAATCGACATCAACTTGCGATCTCATAAAGAATTGACATTTGGCTTCATATATTGCATCTAATAAGGTGATAAATCTTCTTGCCTCATTTTTCATCTTTGTGGTCATAATTGGTACATTATCCAAGATTACGGTACGATATTTCGAAGCAATTGTAATGTAGTCAGAAGATGAAGTGAGTCCCTGACAGATTTGGGAAAAGTCAAGATAACATATTGTGTCATTGTTGAACGTCAAAGGTATATGTGTGGTTCTATTATAAACAGTAACAGAAGATGGGCTTCCCAAACTCGATAACGATTGGTGTATGAGTGGGGAGTCTTCTGAGATACCAAGTGCTTTGAATTTGATCAAATGATGCCACTCTTTCTTTTCGTTTGGATTGTCCTTGCGAACCACAAGATGAGGCTTCTCTAAAGACTCGTTAGCAAAATAGGTTCGATAATCCTTTTCTGACTTCATGTCGATGGATCGGCATCTTGCATTCAAAATACCGACGAAGCTCTTGAATTTCCCTTTACTAAATTGTGCTGAGTATAATTCCTCGGGTAGCTTGTTCGATGTAGCAACAAGTACTCCACCAAGTTTAAAGTAGAATGTAAATAATATTTTGATAATATTAGCACTGGCAATATCCGGTAACACAAACTCATCAAGCATCAATATGGTATTTTTTTGAATCATCTTTTGGGCCACTTCGTATAAAATGAACTCATTTTCCATCTTGAATTCATTCATCTTTCGATTCATGGTTTTAAATCGATGTTGCTGTATATTGTGGATCTCACTATACACGTATAATATAAAATTATTATAGTGCCATCGCATCTTCGATGCATGAGGTAGTGAGGAAGCAAATATATCCATAAGTAATGATTTCCCCGACCCAACTTCGCCATTCACTAAAAGACCTTGAGGGGAGGGAAAATTAATCAACTCCTCCTCATCAGTCATATACTTGATCAATGATTGTTTTTCCTTTCTCGGATCCTTTTTGAAATATCGCAACGGTGATCTCTTTCTCGTATTTTGTTCTGCTTGTTTGACTTCAATTTGCCGTAAAACTAGACTTAATTTGATTGATAAGTCTTCAGGGGGTACATAATCTATAACACGATGATAGAGTTTTTGAAACTCTTTCATTACACGTACTTGTGCTTCGTCTTTCTCCAACAAGCCCAGTGCAACATAGTTTTGGTATAGTTGGTAAGGATCTGTGATTGATAGTGATTGACTTGAGTTGTTTGAGGTGGAAGGATACGTTGGAAGTCTACCCTGTACACCTTGGACGCCACTGGTAGTTATGGTTGATGAATAACGCCTGATGCAAAATGAGACTATACAGTTGTATCTCAATGCAACCATTCTAGTTGATGTATGATGTGGGGGGAACGAGATTGGGTAAAAGTGGAATGTTTGAAGAATTTATCTAATCCATCAGTAAACGAGGAGCTACCAGTTTTGAGTCGTTCTGCAACAAGAAAATGTACAGTAGGGGTTTTGCTAAGGCAAAAACTAATTTCCCTACATTCCCAATGCCCGCTTATCCACCCACGACGCCCTATGACCTTATTCTAATTACATACTTTTTCACAAGCTATCATTGTGTAGCAAATATGGTAATTCTACCATCTTGGAACTACGAGAATATTGTATAAAGCAAAAATTACAATTGGTTCAGTTATTTTTTGGATGAAATCAAAGGAATATATAGATCACTAGGTGGTAGAAATAGAGTGTAGTAATAAGAGATCATTCTACAGTTGCAAAAGGCGCTTACAAATACATGTACCTCTTTGTACGTTTATTAGGCTGGGGTGGAGCGGTTTAAAATATATATAAACAACATGATGACCTTTTGATACTGAAATAATGAAGTATCCAAAAATTAAATAATAATATTTCCATAATGGCTTTTCCAAAATGAAATAATAATCCAATGACAGGGTTGGGGCCCCTTTCAATATTCCTCCGAATCAACATAGTTTAAAAATATTAAATGGAATTTGCGTGTTCAAAGTTTACTTTTCACATCACAACCCTCTATATTTTGACTTTTTGCTTCGGAAGGCGAATGTTTGGAAATATACGCAAACTCCTTTGTCTCCAACAAATATGTATATTCCATTTTCTCTTCGGCTTTCATGGAGACTGGATGAATCAATCATCACTTTTTTAACAAATGTACAACTGTCATAATCAAGGCTTGATTACAACTACAAATGAGCTTCTCTTGTTACATAAGGTCGGGTTGCCTTCTGGCTCCATTTTTAACCGATACTAAGTCCCCGCCAAACCTCAGGAACTTTTCTCAGCCACTCCTATTTGTAGTCGACAGACACCTCCCTGCTCCGAACTGTCACTCCAGTAATCATGCTCCAAGGTAAGAATTCACCCTCTAGATGCAGCAATGAGGATCCCTAACCCTTTTAAAGATCTCAAGACCCATAAAGAAGTCTCAAAATGCGGTTGACTTAGATTCTAGCTGATAATTTTGTTTGATGCGATGGTTATTGACGACAGTTGATGGTGGTATGATGTGCCAAGAGGTGTGTTATTGATAAGATGAACCATTGAAGGATAAAATAATTATAAAAACTTACAAAAAGTGAGGGAATTTGGTAGTTTGTATAGATTTTGCAACTATAAATCATATCAATAAAGAGGTTACGATGTCAAGAGGAATTAATATAGATGCGCATTATCCAAAGCGCTTCAAAAAGTGTGTGCATAGACCCACCAACAAGTAAGTAGCTTGTACAAAAAACATTGAGAGATTTCACGCACTCGCAGTTAATTACAGAAAAGGTGAAAAAAAGGCCACCAAGCTATATCCTCACGTCAGTAAAGAAAAATAGAGGGTTTCGGAAAACGACTCTACCGAGAATTCACCATGTACGCAAGTTGCACATGATATTCACTATGTAGATGTTGCCTACTCTTTTTTTATTGCCATTTGAGCAAATTTTCTATCCAAAGAATTGGACAACCCATTCATCTCCTCATCCGATCTTCCATACAATTCAAACCACCATTTCATATCAGCAGAATTGAAAAATACAACCCCATCATTTTCAGTATCCTCTGTTTCATACGACCTATTCTGAAACTCATTTGGTCTTGAATTGAAATAATCCCAAATAGACACAGTCGAGTCATAGCATTTATAAACCTGGAGCAACTCACGTTCGGAATCACACAAGAAGGATCCATATTGACAAGAATAGTAATGATATAACAACCTCTTGAGAAATCTCGTATTGAATTGAAATTTTGTAGGCTGTTGACGAACAATTTGATAAACGCAGTCTAAAAATTGGTGGAAAACTGGAGAACGTTCGTTGCTTCCACTATAGATGCTTGAAGATGCCGAGTAAAACAGCTTATCTGAATTTGCGTCAGGTGAATTGGATCGATTTCCTTCTGGATAATTGGATAATCCATTCTGAGCACTATTTTTGATTTCACGAGCTGCTCTAGTTGCCTTTTGTAAAAATGAAGTGACGCTGGCAGCTGCCGCACTTCCAGTACCTGATGCTTCACTGGCGAGTTTGTTTTCCAACTGTAAACTGTCAATTGACATTTCCGACGATTGTTCATCAGTTTTGTTGCCATCGCGAAGTTGATGCAAATATTGCTTCTTTGACTCCTTTTTCATAAGGGCACCAATACATCCACCATGGTCAGCCCTAGTGTTGAATTTGAATCCAAAACTAACCCATTCCTTTTCAAGTAACACCATGAATCCCTTGGTTGTTCTATAATATGGGTCTAGACATAACTGTGCCAATGCTGATACTTGCGAAGTTCTATCCCATCCATCAGAGCAATGTATGATCACATTTGTGTTGTTTAAATGAATCGATTTCGTTATTCTGTCAACTGATTGAAGTATAATGGAAAGACGGTTTAACCATTGTGTCTTGGTTAGGGCATGCTGTAAAGCCGCTGTTACTGCCGGACTTTGCGATTGGCCCGGAGTAGAAGGTTGCTGAAACCTATCGAGGTCATTTAATATTGTCGTCAATTTTGTTAGCGAGTCTCTCACCACATGGATATTATCTATGTTGCAGAATATCTTATCAACTTGACGCGGGCTCCTAGAATGGTAGGAGTTATTTTCATCACCATTGGTGTCATCATTTCGACTCTTTTTGTTCCTGTAGTTGTCGACATTCTCAGTTCCTGCTCCCAACGCATGTTGTGCCATTGCATTCGTTACCGGTCTCAAATCGACAAGTAAATTCCGCTGTGTTTGTTGTGACTGATACTCGGTAGTCTCGTCGACTTCCCCAGCCTTCAATCGTTTACTACGTTCAACATCTTGACAATGAAAAATCTCCCCAATTAACTTCTCATCTTGAATCGAACGATTTTGTAAATTCAATCCGACTAGAGGCTGTGCACATCTAGCTATTACATTCCCATTGATGTTGGATTTGTGTTTGTACACAACTGCAGGTATTCTCTGTTTTGATCTGAATTTCGCCGCATGCTTCAATACATTGTCAGATATGGAATTTGGCACAATTAGAAGTCGAGGATATGATGGACAAAACTTGTAATCGACATTCACTTCAGTTAATCTCCAATACTTATCATCTGCACCGTTTGAAATCAACCCTAACCTGGTATATTCAGCCACAGGGTCATATATATCCCAACCTCTGACATCTAGTCTCTTTTCTAAATTGTTAGGAACGTACGAATATGCATATAGTGATTTGATATCGTTTTCAGTTTTGACAGTAGTAGCTAGTGAACTCAACTTATTGAACACTTCGGTACATATTAAGTCATTCTTGAAATCAAATGAAAAGTATGTAAAGTCTTTACATTGTAATCTAATATTTGAAGCACTATAATTATCGAGTCCATCAATCTGAGGTGGAACTGATTGAGGTTGGGGCGAAGGTGAATTAGAAGTTGCTGTTGACGATGAGGACATGGCAGATGTTATTCGATACTCAAGGCTTGATGTATTTGAGGCTGCCGCATTGTTGTTTAACCAGGTTGACCCTCGAGATTTGGCTATTCTTTCAATTATAGGGTAGCATATCCAAATTTCCTTTTGTTGTACAGGTGTAGATGCTGTTGATGATGTTGGTGATGTTTGTTTCTGACTTGATGTAAATGTAAATACAAGATGATGGGAAGACAATATCAAGGTTCCTAAAATGTAAGACCCTCGTCTACTTAGTACAACATCATGGACAGTAAAGATATTTTCCATAGTAAGTTAATATGGAGCTGGTTATTGCGTAAATCCTTTTATGTGAATGATAAATGGACCCTTGGTGTATGCCCTGAAGCAAATTTGGTCGTTGATTTATGTTGATAAGAAATTTCGACGCACTTGACCAAATTGCGATTAAGACGAGAGTAGCCAAAAAAAAAGTAATGAGGCAAGAGATGCAATGATTTCACAACAGACTTGATACGACTACTTAACCTATATCTTTTATAGTCCCTCAAACCTTCTAATACCATGTTCATGTTTTTGCATGTTTCTTAGTTGTTTTGTGGTGAGTTTTTTTTCTTTGATTTTTTGCTTCTTCGATTGTGGCTCGGATGTATCATTCTCATCCCCTTCCATTTTGGTAAGCTTATTGATGTCGATAGCTTTAACTTTGGGTTTAGCTATCACTTCTGAGAAGTCTCTCCTCTTACGCTTATACGCCGGAAGAGGATTTTTAGTACCATCATCACCATCACCATCACCATCACCATCACCATCACCATCACCATCACCATCACCATCACCATCACCATCACCATCACTCTCAGGTTGTCCATCTCCTGCATCATTCCCTTCCTCCCCTTCCTCACTGTCATTGTCTGAATCAGAGTCGGATACATTACTGAAATCAGACGCATCACTGACGGAGACTCCATGTTCATCCTCAATACTATTATCAACTTCATCATCACTATCTTCTCCAACATCATTTTCTTCATCATCATCATCTTCTTCTTCTTCTTCTTCAGCCACTTTATTCGACCATAATTTCAAGCTATCCATTCCAGCACTGATCAATCGATACTCACAGTCAATGTCCAAAACTGCCACTTCATCATAAGCACCATATTTCCCACGCCTGGATGAGTGCACACGAGTTTCAACGACTTTACCTTGTTTATAATCAACACGATGAAGTAAACCTTCACTATCCCCACACCAAACAGAATGTGCCAACTCCTCTGAATCGTTGTTCATTGTAGGCATTATTGTGTCAATAGAAGCAGTCTTGTTGATTTTAATTCGCGACAATTGATCCATGAGTTTGTTTTTGGAATCTTTCCAAACTGTAACAATCCCTTCTCCATGGCTTACCAACACAGTGTCAGTTTTACCTTCACTCAACTCTTCAGTCGTATATGACATAGCCAACAATTCGTCTTCTTGATCATCTGATTGTGTAATGATTCCTTTTCTGATATCAATGTGAGATAATGTGGTTGATCCGAGTGTGAGGTAGTGGTATGGGGACTGTGGCATCATCAAAATGTGATTAATAGAGTCATCGTGTACTTGATTAACTTTGAACTTTAGTTTATTCGAGGATAAGTCGGAGGAATCATAAACCAATACATGTCCGTCTTCGGTACCTGTAAGCAAGAATGGGTGAGTTGTGGAATGGCACAACTTGGTAATTTTGTCCTTTGAGTTGGTATAGTCGGAGGTGACATCAACTTTTCCAACAACTTTGCCCAGTTCGGTATCTGCTTTTTTGATAAAATTGTCCGTTCCACACGTATACACAAATTCCCCCAATGAATTGCTTCTTGGGTCAAAAATGGCATGCCGACAAGATCCCTTGTGTCTCTTTGTTTTCCAATTTGTTAAAATTTCAGTTTTATCGGTTGGAATTTCAGTATTATCTTCAACGACTGTCCACCATTTGGTCTTCAGCTGTGAAACTGATTTTGTCACATGGGGGATTTTACCCTCTGCATAAGCACGTTTGTCAAGTTCAGCCACTTTTTGTCTTCTGGCTTCCAGGATTCCTTCTAATCTAGATGCATCGTAAGTGTTGCAATACACATGTCCTGTGCCTAACCCGGAAATGATTATTGGTCTGGTGGGATGTGCTGCAACTGTAAACAATGGATCTTTATATTGTATTTCAAGAATTGGTGCTACTGATGATTCCAAAGCCTGAGCAGCATTGGCTGAATTTGACTTTTTCTTACCCATATTGGAAGGAGCTTTTGATGAGATGGCTGTGATGATTGAAGTGCTTGGATTTTTTTTATTTTTTCCTTGGGTCAAATCCGGAGATGAGATTTTCAAAGATGTCGGAGATCATGTAGGAACACGAAGCATTGTTTTGCACGATACATGATGTAGTTAGTCAAGATGGTGATGGAAGTTGCGTGACTAAGTATCAACCATCAACTATATACCGTCTTTGTTGTGGACCTCACACTCTAAACACCCTTAGGTCAACTTGACTATTAAGACGCCATACTCCACATGACTACGAGTTCAAGACAGTAGCAAACTCCTTCCTTTTTAATTCAATTATACTCTCCAACTCTTCAACCCTCATGTAATACACTTTATTTGCCAAACTCTCTGTATTCTCTACTTTATATTTCTCCAATAACTTGCGATACAATTCTTTCAATTGGTTAAGAGTACTGATCTTGATAGTCTTGCATTGTAGCTGTGTTGAAACATGAGTTTTCCATTGATGTAGTATATTCTCAAACAAGTTGCGATTGATGGATTCTAAATCCTCCAAAGTTTGTATCTTGTGTGTATGTAGAAGTTGAGATAGAAGGAGTACATCACGTAAACTATACAAATTAGGATTGGTTATTTGTGAATGGCTCATGCTGAAAGTGTGAATAATAGGGCCCTAAGCCAAATGAGTGTGGCTTTGTTGTAGGTGCTATGGTTTGATTGATGATAGTCTCTATTGTTGGAATTGTTTTGATCGCGTTTTGATTTGGAAAATTTGGTAGCAGATCGAGGTTCAGTTTGTAATCGCAACCACCAAAACAATAGACTAGTGTTCATGGCAATTCGGTACATAGTACACTGAAAATCGATTCCATGAAGCAGTGAGCGATAGTAGTCATCTCATCAAATAGTCTCTAAAATTCTAACGAAGGCTACACTCGTATTTGCAAGTTAAACTCATTGAAGCTGGAATGTAAGACAGAAAATGAGATAAGGTACCTTCACTCCCATCAACTGCCCCTTCTTCATCACCATCGACCTACGAGGAGTACCGTGTATACAACCTGACAGTTTCTACACCCTTATCCCATTGTGCATCATTACACGACCCAAAGCATCGCAGACAATCGTTCTCCTTTTTCCGCATGAAAAAATTTCACTCTTTCTTTACCCACTTTTCTTCTTTCCTTCTTTTTTGATTCTTTGATACGAATGCATTCTATTCACTGCACCATTTACTTATTAATGAATGAGTGGAGGGGAAAAGAATTGCTAGATCAAAGTTTGGAACTACAAATTGTCGAAATATAAACCTCATACTGAATTATGCTTTTATTTTTACCAGTGTATATATTTGGATCTTAATATTTCGACACAATTTTTTGACGGTCATAGAGTAATAGGAGTAGAGTGGAGTGTAGATTGGAGTTGTCTTACTAAGAAGGATTTAGAATGCAACAATTCGCCAGAGACCTTTAGTGAGTGTGGGTTGTCTTCGTCTCTATACGCGGTTATTGCACGACTGAGATTTCCTTGTCGACTAATTTTGGCAGGATTATAAAAACGCTTTTTGGTGCAAATAAACGACATTTGGCTCAAAACTCATAACCATAACTCGACGCGTCATCCTGCCATATTTCCCTCTAAGCTTTCAACTGGAAGTTCTAGAATTACTGTACATAATGGCTTTGTGTTAACACTGGATACATGACAATAGAGTATTTTGACTTTTACTGTCTTACGCTGCCCACGAACAATAGAAAAAGAAAATTGCCCATAATTGAAACAAACAATAGTTATCGTTTTTTAGATATACATGCATAAATTCGCCCCGCCATCGTAGCTCATCAAAAGAGCTTTAGCTCATGGGTAATCTGACACGGCACATCATTTTTCTTAGCTCGATGATCAGTTGGGCGTAAATTTAGGAACTTGACGCCTCTGAAGGGATTTTAGTATTGGTCAACTTTCGGGTTTATGAAGAAATTGAGTTCTATATGTTTGTAACTCAAGCATTGCCAATGAGTTTACAAAACTAGAATAAGGATCTAGAACTGAAGTGGTCAAAAGCCACCTTTAAAAACAATAGAAAACTAGAGAACAATAACCCGAAAATACTAAAATATGGGCGTTATAGGCTGCGTATTGTTCTTTTTCTATTGTTAAATGTAACCCCTATTGTGCTTAAAATTTTTGTTTCTATCGCCCTCTGATTGGCGCCGTTCGCCTTTTGGCCCAATTTTGCAATCTCAAAAAGACAATTTCGACCTTTTGTGTTGTCTTTGGCATTTGGTCTTACCATTTTTTGCTCTCCTCACAAATCGCAGTAAAGCCCGTAATATCTACCCTTTCGTTGGAACCATAATTCTTGAACTCTCCTTGGTTAAACAACACATACCATGGCTGGCTGATGGCCCAGTTTGCGAGATTAATTCAGTGAAAGTACATCCCTCTACTTCTCTTAATGCCTGAAATCAAAGGTGAAGTACTTTAACTATAGCTCTCTCTAAATAGATTCGTAACCGTACATGACGCCAACTTCATTCACTAATTTAAAACCAAAGAATTCGTGCCGTTCCCATTGGCTGACTTTGAATTTCAATTTTAGTGAAGTCGTAAGTAAATGCGAGTCGCCTCCTATTTAAAGCCCAAACGGTTTGAGGCGTTATTAGTGAGTTACAACAAAGTGTCGAAATCAGCTTGTTTGGACTGAAAATGATCTCTATCAACACCGATAAACGGAATTATCTTCATAATTTTCAGTATCTCTAGTAGCGTAAATCGTGGTGGTTGCCTTTTTTATTCAATCTGCAACGAATCAAAATTCCAAACACTAAATCCTACAATATACATCTACAAATAGAATTTCTGTCATGTATCATTAAATTCTATAATCTATTTATATCATAAGGAGCTGTATCAAAAAAAAAGAAAACATTATATTTTGAAAAATGAATGTAAACACCAATAGGGGCAGGTTAAAAGAAAGGAAAGGCATGAAAGTGGTAAAAACCATCATATAATCGTAAAAGGAGCGTAAACCCATCAAAAATGTGTGAAAATGTAAGTCATATCATTATTCAAAAGTAAAACGTGGGATAAAAGTAGGACTCAAGGTAACCTCTTCTTTTGCCAGTTTACTAGTGTTCAGTAGTGTCATCATTCAACATAGAAAAATTGAAATCACGATTCAATCGTTCTTCAATTTTCAAGATTAAAGTATCAATTTGACATCTTGAACTATCTTGTTGTAATTGTAAATTATGTAAATCATATTGTGAACACCAACCAGATGCATCTAATTTTTCCTTGGTTTTTTGAAATACATCATCAATGGAACGTTTTTGATTTGTAAGAAAATCGGAATAGTTGAGTAAATCTTCAATACTTGTCATTTCTTCAATCGAGTTTACTTGTGTGGTGGATGCATGTTGTTGTGGTGCTTGCTGTTGTTGAGTAGTTGTTGTATTGAAAGATGTTCCTGTTGAAGAAGCAATTTTACCCATTGACGCAGATGATGATATTCTAGTAGTTCTGGCGGTAGTTGCTGGTGTCGAAGCAGTACTAGATGCAACTTGCCCTTGTAATTGTCCCTGAGTTTGAGCTGCTGCTAAACAGTCGAAATAATTTTGTTCGATATTACTCAATGTTGCCTTTGTTGATTGTAAATTTTCACTAAATGTAATAATTGGCGATGTCAATAAAGGTGGCGGAGTAATTGGTGTGAAAGTGGCATTTGCTGTACCTTGACTACAAGCACGGGATCTCTTGGCACGAAGCATTGATGTCAATGAAGAGGTTGTTGATGTTGATGATGATGAGTTGTTGTGTTGATGTTGACTATGTCTTTGTTGTGGTTGTTGAAATTGACTTAATTGGCCGGTAATACTATTGGTAACTGTATTTGATATTGGCACTGATTTGATACTGGTTGGTGGTGTTATTGTTCTAGCTGTGCTTGTGTTTGTAATAGTAACTGGTGTGTTTCTATCATCAGTCTGTAAAGGACTCAACAGTGGTCTTGTAGGAAAAGGATTTGCTGTGATTGAGCTAATGGTTGAAAATGTAGCTGGTTTAATGTTTGTTGGAGTCGATGATGAAGAAGCATTGACAGCGGAATCGTTGTTGGTATTGTTGTTGTTACCAGAATTACTTCCCAATGACAATTTTCGTATTCCATTTTTCAAATTTTTCAATCGTTTCAAAGGACTAGTCTTTTCTGTTGGTGTTGACGAAGTATTTGATGAAGATGAAATAGTTTGAGATACCTTACTATTGGAGTTGAATGTGGATAATTGAGTGCTAGATCCAGTAAAGCCCCCCAAGGAGGAAACAGCAGCTGAATCACTTAAATTTGAATTTGATGGAAGATGAGACAGCTTCAGTAGTGTTGGAAAGTACTGCATAGTCTGAGTCTGTGCTTGCTGCTGCTGCTGCTGTTGCTGTTGATCTATTAAAAATGTAGGAGAATCCAATGCATAGTTTGAATATGAACTTTTACCATTCTGATAAATGTGATTAAACTCAGTGGAGTAGATACTATAGTTTGTGCTTGCATCATCATCACCACCATCGTTATTGTAGTCATTATTTTCGTTTGTGTGGAGGTTATTATTGTCATGAGAAGCCAGTGACAATGTTGAATGTAGATCATCATTACCACTCGTGGATATGGTGTGTTGTGTAGTACTTAAGGGAGATTTTAAATCTTCAATGGCATCCGGTAATGGAGGCAAAAGGATTTCTAGACTATCTGAAGGAGTAGTTTGTGGTTGCAGTTGTGATTGCAGTTGTGGTTGCTGCTGTTGCTGCTGCTGCTCCTGCTGCTGTTGCTGCTGTTGCTGAAGTTTCTGCAATTGTGCTGGTGAAGGCGGTGGCAATATCCCTGCATTCATTGCTGGTGTGTTAACTACTGGCGTTGCTGGTGTTGAAGTGTTTATTGATAATGAAGGCTGTGGTGATTGCAAGGTTGTGGATACCTTAGTTGGTAATGCCTGAGTTGATGATCTGTGGGGCATATTAGATAAACTTGTAGTACTTGACTGTCTCGATATAGTACTGAATCTTTGATGCGGTGATTGTTGTTGTTGCAGTTGTTGCAGTTGTTGCAGTTGTTGCAGTTGTTGCAGATGTGATCGCAGACTTAGTGACAAATGATGTGCACTAGTGTGACTATCAATGTAGTTGAGGTCTTCATCATCGGATGGTAGCAGCAGTCGTGCTAGTGGATGTTGTTGTTGCTGTTGTTGTTGCTGTTGGAATTCTATTGCTCTGGGTATACTGGTACTAGTATGTCGTCTTTGTTCTTCAGTTTCTTCTAGTACTATGCCTAATCCACCAAAGTCACTCATTGCGGGTTACTACTTATAGAAACGTATATGAATGTGAATGTGGTGTAATAATAGTAGCAGTTGTTGTTGTCGTCGAATAGAATAGTGGTAATCAATATATGACGATAGGTAACTTATACTTATTCTTATATAAATCTCCTTAGTCAAATTGAAAAATAAATTAAAAAATTAAAAAATAAATTAAAAAAGAAATTGATGAGATGCACTACGTACTAAAATAAATATAACACAATTTATATGCTACTAGTAGTACAAAAGCAAAAGATTAATATGTAGGACATAAGTAGATATGGCGAGACCTTTATATATATCTATATCTATATCTGAATCTGCTGTATATCTATGTATCTTAAACCCCTTTTATAATATACATAAGATCTATAAAATACACAGTAGTGTCACAGTGAAATAGAAAAAAAGGGTTATGTTAACTGCAACAAAAGTAAATCTAAAATTGTGGTTTGGTTTTTACATTCTATTCATTCTATGACGCTTATTTATACTACTTATACTGGAATTATACTTTCTGTTATAAGATTCCATGTATTATAACGCCCTCTTGTAAACTACCAAGCGTTACATTCGAAATGCTTATTATAACTTAAAGGCGACATAGATAATTAAAAAAACTACAAAGGATCTTCACACATTACGCTGTTTTTAAAGCAGTTTCATTCTAAAATTGCTACTATAACACCACCGTAGTTGGGTTACTTATATTCTACTCTAATGTAAAGGTCCTCGTAGTATCGCCTATGTGTAGCAAATGTAAGACATACATTACATATGCATATAATGGTAGTGTAATTATGCACAATAGAAAAAACAAATTAAAGAATACAAAAATAATTAGACAATTGGCCTGTATATTATGTACAATAGACCAATAAGAAATAACTGTGTTTTAAACCTTAGTACAACAACTTACAATTATCACAAAGTGGGCTATACAATAGGGAGGATCTGTGTAAAGTGCAGGCCTCCCTCATAATACACAATGTGCTAAAAGCTTAGTAGATACGATCCTCTTCTTTATAAAAAGGAGGGCTTCTTCAAACTGTGGCTTTAGCCTTTACTGCTTCTATTTATACAAAAGAAGAAAAGATAACTGTCACTCTTGGGCCAAACGTACAACAACAACAACAACAACAACAAAACGGAAATATATTTAATTTCTATTATCAACAAAGGGTAAAAGTCATTTAAGACAAGATACATATCAATACTCTCCTTTTTTTTACGGTGATTGGTATCATAACGGAAAAAATAAAAAGCCAACAATAGAACTAGCTCAAAAGATTGACAAAATACAAAAAGAAGGGCAATAAAAGCTAACATTTGAAACTATTGTGAGGCAAAAAGGACCTTATAATGAAGTAGAGACAATAAGCCCATTACACATAAAAAGCAATTACGGTCCAAATGATTATGTAAAATAGCAACAAAAGCCGAAATAGACACTGCAACTTCAGTGGCAAAAAACACAATGCTGTGAAGACAATCTTAAGACCACACACTCAGAGTAGTGCTAGCAAACGGGCATAAGTTCTAGACCACCATGTTCAATTATATTTCATTTTATTTTATTTTCTTTGCTTTCCTTATTCCTCTTTGTTTGTTTTAGCCAAAACTATCGTTTCGGCTTGTTGCATCCTTCCTCTCTCACAATTCTCTAATTTGTTGCATCTTCAAACTTTACAACTCAGTGTGGCTAACATCGTCTCCTTTTTTATTTTATGAAATTGACTTTTCAAAAAAGCCACAAATTAAACTAAAGAGTTGCAAATATGAGATATACTCTTTAAAAGAGAAAAAAAAAGAAGCAAAATGGCTTAAAACGAGACACTATAATATCGTTTTTTTTTTGGTTATTGCACTACAAAACTACTTCCGTAGTGAGGTAGAGGGGTATACAAATTATTAATTTGTTCTTCTTTGGAACTAGGCGAGTAGTCGCTTCAATAAATCCGCTCGTGGTTCCGTAATTCACAAAAAAAGTTGAGGCATATTCTCTGCCTCTTTATTACGAACTGTCGAGGCTTTGCAAACAAAACATAGCAGTTCTTTGTTGCAACAAGAATACTTTTACCGTTGGACCTTTTTAACCCATTAAAGCATTTTTCTATAAAAGCTTGTTGTCTTGTCGTATAATTCTAGAATCGCCGTGGAAATTTTTTCAGCGACACAAAAAGTTTGTCCCTCCTGAAAGGAGGAAAGAACAATAGAAGACAATAGATCCACAATACCTCGGACGTTTCAGCAAACGATCGGTCAAAAAGAGCAACACTAGAACATTAATGCTCACGCACTTGTTTACTTTGTATGCTGCTTGACCATTGACCGTAATACTGAAATTTAGAATGAATCACGGCTGTGTTTTTAATAAGAAATCATTTAGCGACTAGCCATCTTTGTTCCCCGATTCAGGAATTAATGCATTGTCTCTCCATGTAATTAGAATCCCCACATCTACATTTCTTGCAGCATTTCTCCTAACTGTTTATTTCACTATAAATGCGCCATTGTATTTTTATATACTGAATCCAACTGGATCTTGAAAAACAAAAGCAATAGGTGGCTTGGAATTAGTAGACTCATTGGTATACTTGAAGGGGGCTTTCCACGGTTATAATTAAGGCACAATGGGGCTCACTTGATGGCTATTTTATGTCGCTTGAGTGTAGCAAGTTTACAAAGTGGGGGGGTTCATAAATAGAGGGTTAGAAAGAGTCAGAAAGCATCTCCCTTGAAGAAGAAAATTAGTCAACGCTTGATATTGAGACTACTTCCTCTCTGTAGCTTTGAGAAATTTTCTTCGTCTTCACTGCAATGTCATGCTGTTTCAAATCCAAATCATTGGGCTTTGTTCTTGGCCATTGCGGTTTCAAACGATCTTAAAGTACGTCTGATTACAAGATTCTAAGTTACTATGAAAGGGAGGACTCTTGGCGAGATCATAATCCACAAAAATCTTGCTATATCCTACAATGTAACCAAACCGTTGTCAAACTCAACACAAATGTTAACTCTACTACCTTATTACTTCCATCTTTCTTATTCAAGTAACTGCTCGTGTGAAAGTTCAAGAAAAATAGATTGGCAACTTTAAAATTTCTCTCAAGAAAAAAACAATGCGCTGTATTTTTGTGTATGTAACGGTTGTTGTCTTTTAATTCACAAATACCTTTTAACTCTTTGGTCTGACGTTGAATGCAAATCTAGAACTTCAGTCATTGTCAGTTATCGGTGTTAAAATAACAACATTCACAAAAGAGAATATAAAAAGTGAAAAATCTACTATGAATCTATAAAGTGCAAAAAATTGGCCCATTTTTCATTTTCTCGTTTTCTTTTTTTGGTATAAGATGTCGTCATTACCCTCACATATGTAACATGTATGCAACACGTTATAAATGGCCTGCGTCTTACGTTTATTGACGTTTGCGTCAATATTTGAACTATGATATGCAGTTGGGAAAGGGATAAACCTTGATCCGATGTCGTAAAGACCTTATTTGTTTGCCACCTTATCTTTACCTAACGATGCTTTACTAAGTACCAGAGACGTTCCAAAGAAGGGGTACTTCACTACATCCTTATTGGTGGCCCTGACCAAAGACGTACCATTTACATCATCTCCTATGTATTCTTTTTATAAACGAGCCCTTTAAACAAATCAAATGAGTTACCATCTGGTTGCAAGTGTAAAACTTCTTGGTTATTCACATCTTGCGCAATCAACAAACCATACTCGGGAGTAATTCCCTTGATTATACAAGTTCTTGACTCACCCTGGTGATGTCCAGACACAATAACTTTCTGGTCTGAATGTAACCATCTTTTATAATACAAAAGCAAGAATGGAGATAATCCTGATATTTTAAAGTGGGAATAAAAGTAATTGATGGTGGATACAATCTGCGCTAATAAAGTCTCTAGTTCATAGACAGGTAATGCTGACATCCTCATATCTTTTCTTAGCTCATTAAGCTTGGTCAATACTACATTCAAGGACGTAGTTGGAGCTTCGTTTGACACGTTTATCCCACCACCCCATATCAAATAAAACTGACCATCAATACATTGAGAACTAAGTAATGATCCTGCAACCTTGACATATTTCTCTTCATCACCATCAATTGTTGTATTCGTATCAAGGTTGGGACTATTGAAGTACTCTGGCTTCAACATGTAAATGTCATTGGGCCATTTGATACGTACTGGCATATCCTCATACCCAACACCTCGTTCACCCACAACTTGACTACCGTATCCTAAAATAGCCTCAATTAAAGCCAATCCGCAAACATATTGCAAAGATACGATAAATGATGGTGAAACTTCCACTTGTGGGATTTTGAACAAAATGGTAGCAGGAAGAACCCCTTGTGGATTGAGCCAAACGTTATTGCCTCTACCACGACCTGCAGTTTGGGTAGTTGCTGTTAATGTCATACCATGTGGGAGATTTTTCAACCAGTGTGGATTTTGCTCGAGAATTGTATGGGTGGATGAAATGACATTTGAATAACCCAACACAGAACCGAATTCTGGAGCTGTTTTACTTGATAATTGGAAAAGTCTTTTAAAATACTTTTGTATATCGAAGTGGGGTATCAACTTTGGTGAAGGTAACAGACCGGAAGTGACGAATTTGATAAACTGTACTGGATCTTCCCCTTGCACTTCCTTATGGCAATTAGGCTGCAAGTCATTCTCAAAACTGAATGTATCATTATTGTCTTTAAAAAGTCCTTTTCTGATCTCCAAGTTGTTGTGAAGATTTGTCCACAAAATATTTACTTGCTCAGGAAATGGCGATGTAATATACATAGGGGTGATTTTTGGAGTAGTGTCCTCAATATCTTCACTAACATGAAGCCCAAGCTTTCTCAACATCTCTCGTAAAAGTAACTTTCTTCCTTTATCGTGCGGTTTCAAGGTAAATACAACATCTTTCGCCTCTTCTTCAATATCTCTCAACCGATCTGGTGAGAATTCAGGATGTGGTCCACTCAAAATTATATCGCCTTTGCCTATTTTCCGGTACACGATAGCTGCTCTAACTTCATCATCAATATCAGTCTGATCTGCATATCTTGCCAATACTTTGACATCGCCAAACTTTGTTGAGTCAATGAAAACACCGCCACCATTGTAATAACTAAGACAAGTCTCAGGGACATTGGACAATTCATTCACATCAACCTGCAACTTGACTGCTTTTGCACCTAGATGCAGATGATACTTGAACCCTTTAAAAGCACCACCTTTACACACTCCAGGATAAAACCCCAACTCTCTTCTTCCAGATACTTCCAAAGGACCGCCAACATCAAACTCACATCTAGTTGAAGCATAATACCCACCAGCACAAAACCCCATAAACTTGCCTCCATTCTTGACAAATTTTCGAATCTTGCGATTCCCAACCCCATTTAATACTTGACAATAAGGTAAATCAGCACCTCCGGGGACCACCAACAATGAAGTTTTTCTCATCCAAGGTTCATTTAACAAGACTGTTTCATTGACAGCTAGCACGGCATAGTATTTGGATAAATGAAATCGTAATGAGTCGATGCAATGCCTGACACTTTCAGTCGTTGTACCAGGACCTGAATAGACTAGTACATTCATCTATTGACGAAAAAGAAGTGAAGGGGAATAATGCTGGGACTGGGCACGATTAATTTGAGATTTATATAGTGTCCCGTTTTTTAGTTTGTGTGTTTAAGATGACTCCGAGTCATGATCAAAAATGTGTTGGGCAAATGACTCGTTAATAAATACACACAGAACACAAAAATAGGGCACAAGTGAATTGTTGCAACAGACATATATTTACTGCTTGAGCAATTATAATCAACAAGAATAAGAGCCAATGCTCGGTAATATTAGTAATTGGTTTTGAGAAATAATAGGGGTTACGAGCAAGTGTAAATGAACAATCACCTACGTTTCTTTTACGACACCTATTGGGCTAGGTTGAGTTTATCATGAAATTAAAATTATATTATTGTACCCATTCTATATACAAGTCCCTTGTAACTTATTCACAGTCCTTACTTTGTTTCAGCTTTGTTTTCTTCATTAGATGCGGGTTGTTGCGTTGAGTTTGATGATTCAACATCGAGTTGCTTCAATTGCGCCTCTTTCTCCTCTTCAGTTCCATCTCCTTGCACAATCTCCTCCTTTTTCTAATCCAACTTGGCCATATGTTTCATGTCAGGTAATTTCTTATTGGTAATAAAAGGACAAGCTAATGTGGATATAGCAGCAAATCCAATACACATGTAAAACACATTTTGAATAGATTTCACCATTTGTTCCTTAATGAATCTCTCGGTTGCTGGGTCCAATGTTTTTAAAACGGTGTTGGAGGACATAAGACTAGATACGTCAATTGATTGCAAGGACTGTTGAATTTGAGAACTGGCTTTTGGAATTTCACTTTTGAGAAAATTCTTCAAGCTCGACGTGTAAACAGCATCAGATAATGTGGCAGCAATTGCTGATGACAAGCATCTAGATGCATTGATGAAAATTGTTGTCATGATAGTACCACCTGGTGTCTTTGGTGCTTTTATCTGGGCCGAAATTATGGCTGGTTGAAATTGAGTACCTGTAGCAATCCCCATGATGATCAACAATCCAACTTGTTTTGAAAAAGATGAATCAACACGCAACAAACTCAACAAACCTGCACCTATTGGTGCCATTACTCCTGAAAATATACCCCAAGGTTTGACATATTTGAATTTTTGAACCATTCCTCCTGAAACCACCGAACATATGACAACAGCTATAATACAAGGAAGCAAATGTAATCCAGCACCCATTGCACTTGAATCACGAACAACTTGAAAATATACAGAAGCATAGATCATGGTGACAATAAATGCTGAAAAGACACCAGATATTGAAAGAGCGGAAGCAATGATTTGCGGAGTAGTGATCACATCAGTACCAATGATTTGGTTTTTGGAGAAACGGAAATTCCAAATAGCAAAGACGATCAACAATATTGGACCAATTACGAAACATGAAATTACAGCACCGGAATCCCACGCAAAATCAGATGAACCAAAAGTGATTGCCAATAAAAAAATGACACATCCCGAAATGAAGAAAAATGTTCCAATGTAATCAAATTGTTTCAATTCTTCCCAAATGTTGACATTTGGGAATGGAGGACGGAAAGAGTATAAAAATACTGCCAATGCAAACCCTCCAACTGGTAAATTAATATAAAATGACCATCTCCAAGTGACATGCGTGGTGAAAGCACCCCCAATCAATGGGCCCAACACAGATGCAACGGCAAACGTCACTGATAAGATGGTCATACCAACAGGTCTTTTGTTTATAGGCACGACTTCTGAAACAATAACAAAAGTCAATCCTTGAATACCAGCTCCTCCAATACCGGCAAGTACTCTACCACCAATCAAGACATTCATCGTAGGAGCCAATGCACACATTAACGACCCCGCTTCAAAAATGACAACAGCAACAACCATGGACCATTTCCGACCAAATATAATTGAGAGTTTACCAAAAGGTTGAATAAATACAGCCATAGTCAACAAAAACCCTGAAGATAACCACCCAACGTTTTCAAACGCATTAAATTTATTTCCCACCGTGGATAAGATTGTAGCAACAATAGTTTGATCCAATGCAAATAAGAACAAACAGAGGAATAATGAAACGAAACAAAGAACTAGTTTGGTTCCATGTATATATTGATCTTCACGTAGTGTACCATCCCCAGCATCAGATTCTTTGAAATGTCCCAGACGTGTAGAAGTTTGATCCTCGAGGTCATCATGTAGTTGTTGTGGTGGTGGTTGACGTTGTTGTTCGATGCTATTAGTAGAGTCACCAGTAATTGGCTGTGGTAGTTCAGTGGAATCGCTTGATTTAACACTCGAGCTTGATGAAGTAAGTTGTTTCTTGCTCATTTCCAAAAAAATTTTTATGTATAATTATCAGTCTAGTGATGTATACGATCTGCTGGTAAATGCATAAAGAGGACTTTTGGAGTGATATTTATATTGTATATTGTTTATAGCCGCATCAAATGCAGTTCGTAAATTTTTTTTTCTTGAACTGTCTATGTTAGAATATGTGTCACTAAAAATAAACAACTAAAAGAGCGTGTTGGTACAAACGGAAGCACCAAAACTTAATTCCGTATGCTTAGAAATATACGGAATTAAGATTTCAAAATATATAGGTCATGTTTTAAATCAAACAAGAGAGTAACAGCTCATTGTAGTTCCTAAAGTGGTTACGGAGTTATAAAGGAGGAATCACATCCCGTCTGCATTTCCTTAAATTGCTCATTTGAGGTAATCGTTTTGAAAGAGGAAGCGTCTACCACAAGACAAGTGGGTGTGAATACGGAACTAAAGCCTTGTGTGAGACTACAAAGAAGGATTTTAGTAGCAATACATTTTGTGTTGGGGAGGCTGTTACGCGTACGGCTTTTACGTTCCCAATTGGGATGTTAATGCGAAAAGTTAGGAGTTAACCGAGAAGTTAGGAGTTAAGCGAAAACACCGAACAAAAGATACAATTCTCCTGTTAGGAAAAAAAATGTAAAGAACAAAGACAAATTAAAGCCGCTGTAGATGTTGTGTTATCAGCTATTCCTGAATCTTGAACCAAATTACTTTTTAGGTACCGGAGTAGTAGCCTCATACAAGATGTATCTTAAGCTTTTTTCTTGGTACGAAACAACAAGTGCGGCTGTTTCGAATTACAAGTGACACAAAACTTAAGGAGTGAAAAGGTAGAGCGATCCGATATCAATAACTCGTTCCGTTTCGTTCCGCTTCGTTCCGGTGTAAAATGTTGTCAAATTTTGTAGTGGTTGTCATAGCAGTCTTTCGCCCTTCAAAGTCCTATATGCTTTCTCCGTTAATTTTTAAGGATTAACATTTGAATTCACAATTTATTTTTAGAAATCACTCTTCCGTATTTGATGATCACCGATTTCCTTATTTTCAAGGAAATAGACACACGCAAAACTTTGACTAATGTATGATCTTTTTCCGAACTCGGCTTATCTATTTCATCTGATAGTACTGTAACGTATTTCTAAAATATAGGAAGAAATTTAGTTTGATTCCCTCTTTGTTCCCGCCCCTCCTTGTAACAGAATTGATGCAAAATAACTATAATGATAACTTTGTGTAGGTTGATTAAAGCATTAATTACAAAGGTTTCGAATTCAGTGATAATCTTTGTTAAGTATCAGATACGATTTTGACACCATTTCATCTTACATGTAGAAAACTATGTATAATTTCATACCAGCTTTAGCATATAGTGTGGTTAAGTGATTCTCACTACACCTGCTCCCGCATATGATGACTTCCCATCGTATATACGCCTCATTAAATACATAGGTTCTCTTTATATATTGAAAGCGGTAATTTATCCTCCGCATAAAGTTTTCCACTGTACAGATTTACGATGACAGAATTAAATCTGCTTTTTGCAGAAAACTTTTTCTATTTAAAATACCACGTTAAGTTGGCATCCACCGCATTTTTCCACTATCAATATAGTAATCACTGGACGTTGTATATTCACTTGGAATTATATCACCATGGGATTATATAAATGGTTGTTCGGTTATACTTCAACAAAAAAGGGTGATTAAATGATCTTCATATTGGATGGCAATCGACACAAAAGAAATACCACAGAGTCAAAGCATTTGCAACTGCAAAGTAATGGGCGTGCAATGACTGAAGTGTAAATAGGTGTTCAATAGGTTCCCAGTTTCAACATATTACATTTTTGGTCAAATTTTTGTCATGTTAAAGAACAAGCACTACAATCAAAAGTGCAAGTAACAAAATAATTCATAATTTAGTTGCGGCAAAGTCCAGGATATGGAAAAGCGTGCCAGTCAGTGTATGCTAACTTATCAATTGACAAAGTTGGGTCAGGGTGGGGTTATTACTCTTTCTAGGAGCATTAGTTTTGAGTATGTAGACAGTGTTTCCTCGCATTGGGGATCAAGACTTTGCGACAAAAGTCAGTTTTCGCCATCTGATCATCATATATTTAGGTAAGGTGTCTCTCAATGGAACCTTCGTATTCTTGGCGGGGTCATTTTGGATATCAGGTTTGGAGAAATCGGGGTATAAATGCGCGAGATATGGAAAAACACCTGTGCATAAACGGCCCCTTTTGTTGAAAATTAATTAATGAATGAGCTCATGTTTAACTTACGAGAGGTATGGATACCTCCTTTTAAAAGCGGGGAGTTACCAAATTGATTTTGTTAGTATAATATAGTGGAGGGGCTACGCTTAATTCATTTTCCAGTTTTCTGGGCACAACAAGGTTAACTACTGCAGTAGTTTTACTTGAAAGTGGTATTACAAGAAGGCAGGGTTGTTGCTTTGTATAGAGTTTATATTACACAGAGTAGATCTTTACTCGAAGTTGTATAACATATCTTGGTATGTTTTATCGACACTACAAATAAATGATCTTGGTCATAACACGTTTGCTATTCGACATACTTATTTGTTATACAAACCCTGAAGCACCTTGCTATATGCAGCAGTTTTCTCACTGTCGCCTTTTTGTTTACTGATTCTGACCAAGAGCTCCAATGCAAAGGAGCTTTTTATTCTTCCTGAATCAAGATTGACAAAGTCATTTGCAAATTCCTCCAAATCAGTCAAGTCCATGTCCATGTCCAATTTATCGTAAATACCCTCTAAGTAGTTCCACGAGCTGGCATTTTGAGGACATTGCGTTATTTTACCTTTAACATAAGCAATTTCACTATTGATTGTTTCCACACTTGGAGTTGTATCTTGTACAAAATTTAAAAAGAATCGGTGACTCCAGGCGCTGTTGTTTAGAAGATCAGCATTAATAGCTTGGTCCACAAAGGATCGTTCTTTTTCGTCATTAAATAGATCAAACTTTTCAACAAGCCATTTTCTATAGGACCACACATGATGGTTTTTAGGGTCAGAATCTAACATAGCCTCTAGAATTGGAAATTCACGATGAGGATCAAACTTGCGTCCTTTCTTGTCCTCTTCGTTTTTCACTATTTCATTGATGATTAACTGACGATAATTCCATATTTGGTAGTTTTTCTCATTATCCAAAGCAACTTGCTCACACCAATCCAATTCGTCATCATAATTTGTATTTGGTAGGTTCTGCAAGATACTGAAACGGTATATCCATGTAGTATAGTGTGAAGCCAATAGTTCAATTCCCAATTCAGTCAAATAAAGTGCTCTACGGGAATATTCTTTTCGTTGCATGAGTGCCAATAGCGTGCCCATTGTTGATTTGTATTCTTCATCGTACATTATCTGGCATAGCTGAGGCTCGTTGCTATTTAAATTGATGGGCGTGACATCTGAAAAGTCGTAGTCAGTCATTGGTGATGTACTATGTGGTTATTTTGTTAGTTCAAGACTTTGTTGCAAATTTGAAGTGTTTTTACAATGAAAAGTATCATTTTTCGTGTTACAAATTTTTGAGGCACAATTTCCTTTTTGGTAAGTGGCAATTACAATGACGTTGCACACACATTGCAAAACTCGATCGAACATTTGTCCAACCTAAATCGTAAATTGACACGTGCTCTTGCTTTCGAGACGAAAGCCAACAGAACGATGTCACATTCGAAGCTAAAATTATGGGGAATTAATGTAAATCACGTGACTCTGCCATATTTTCTTCAACATTCGGAGTTTGAGAGAGTACAAGTTATCCCTTGCCATTGACTAAAGAGTTCAAGTTCTTGGATATAATTATTGACCAAGGTCCTACTAGCGCGATGCTAAGTATATCTCCATTGACCAAAATGAAGAGATGAAAAGCGAATGTATTTGAAATGGAATTTTCGGCTGCGTTCTACGCAAACCACACATTGTGTTCTGATTTAGTCTGGATAAGGGAACTCGCATTGTTTAAAGATTTATAACACTACATGCAGTCAATAAATGGCCAATAATACTCCTTCCACACATGATGTCCATTTCTTTCGACTCAATCCCAGTAATTTGCATCGTTTCCTTTTCCCTTTATTACGTGCTATCATTGATTTATCCAAAATCTCAATTACCAATACTCATCACTACATTTGTCTTCACCAATATGGTTTCTAGAACATCATTGTTCAAATCGTTGACACATTCGGCTCTGAGAAGTATTAAACTGGGTATACCCAGTTTGGCCAACTTACCAACATCGTCTGGTGCCAACTATTCAAAGTTTCAAAGTCTCAATAAAGATCAAAAAATTGAAGTGTTATCAGCTATCAAATCTTTAAAGAGTTACCAGTTTCATGCCCAAGATGTGAATGAAAGGAGAAAGCTGTTATTTACTCATTTGGCATCAAAGCAGCAATCCGTAGCAAAAGATGTTGGCTATTGGAAAAAGTTGGAATTGATTGACAAGGCAATCGAGAAGAATCAAAACTTTGTTGATGCTGTTGGTGATTTCACCATTGAAAAATATGGCGTATCCTTAAAAGATTTTGATTTGATTGAGAATGCCAAAGGGAGTATTGCAAGCGGTAACAACTTTAGAGTGATTGAAGCTTTGGGTCACTACACCCGTGATTGGACCACGGGACTGCTTAGCCCTGAGTTGAGACCCATATTTGATTACGTTGCGTCACAATTGGAATTAGCAATAAACTTCAAACAAAAGCATGATACTGTCTTGGTATTTCCTGGTAGTGGGTTGGGTAGGTTGGCTTATGAATTCAGTAAATGGGACTACGGAGCAGTTTACTCTATCGAAAATTCTGGATTGATGAATCTGTTTGTTGGATACAATTATGGCAGACAAACAAAGAAACTGCACACTATTTATCCCTATATCCATACTAGCTCGGACTATTATAATACTGAATCGCAATTGAGAACGTTTGAATATGAGCCAATTGGGGAAGTCAATAAGCCAAAAAACTTGCACATTGTGAACGAAGATTTTACCAAATTTGAAATTCCCAACAGGGACAAATATAAAAATGTTGTTGTTGTATCTGTTTTCTTTTTGGATACAGCTGAGAATTTGTTTACTTACTTGGAGACAATAGAGAAATTAGCAAAACCTCTGGGTAATGTTGAAAGAGGCTACTGGATAAATGCTGGTCCATTAAAGTATGGCTCGGCAGCACAAGTCGAATTTAATGCAGATGAGTTGAAAGAAGCACGTAAGGCATTAGGATGGGTAGATGAACAAGAAGTTTACACTATATGGGATCCTTTATCGGTTGGGAACAAAACAGGATTGGTAGGTTACTTGACAGACAAAGAGAGCATGTGGCAGGGTTATTATGGGTTGAATTTATTTACAACTTCAAGGAAAGAGAATAAGCTGTACAGAGTATAGACATTTTATTTACCTATATCTGTTCCTTTGTTTATTTGAATTTTTTTATCTTCACCACCGCTTATTATGCCGATTTCATTGTCCCAGGTTACATCAAAAATTTTCTTTTTCGTTGATCCATCTTCTCTGGTAATTGTGTAAAGCGACTTGTCAGCTCTAACATCCCAAACTTTGACAGTCCCATCGTGGGAGCTAGAAGCAAACATGTTGACATTATGAGGTGAAGCGCTCAACCCAACAACAAAGTTTGTGTGTCCGACTAGCTTGGCATTAATGACTTCAGATGTAGCTGAAACTCTTGGATCATGCAAATTGATATGACGTGCTGATGAACCAGAAGCGATTAAGTTGACATGTGGTAATTTCAAAACTGATAATAATGAAAATCCGGTAGTTCTCGTATCAACACATCTAGAAGTAACTAAATCCCACGTTTTGATAGTGTGATCTTGCGACACTGAGTACCCCACAGTGGCATCATGTGCATCGAAAATTACTCCCTCCACTGGCTCAGTGTGGCCTTGCAAGAAACTCAAAGGTGAGCGACGTCTAATGGTTGAATCTTGTAATGCCATTTTCCTTCTCTTTTTTGATGATGTGGATACAACATTCGAGTCATATTCGGGGACGTCAATCTTTGTCATTTCTTTATAGTTTGTTGACCAAAAACCAATAGCATTATCATAACCGGCACTCAATATCCTCTTTGCTTTTTGGTTCACTGCCAAATTGACCACAGGTGCCTTGTGCCCTTCTAAAATTGCCAAGGTCTTTCCGTCTTCTATTTCATCTTCTTCGCCTTCTTCGTTTTGGTCAACAATTCCCTCATATGCAGTTTTCCATAACCTGACTTGCCTATCGTTACCACATGATACAATTCTAGTGGGAGAAATCCACTGTACAGACTTTACTGGCGCTGAATGTCCAACGTATTGTTTTTCTACCTTACCCGACATATTATAAGTTCGTACCACACCATCATAAGAACCACTCAAAATTTTTGGCTCATTTATTGACAACTGGGAATCTAAAACAGCACTCGAAGTTTTGTTAATTGAGTCTATGGACGAAATCCAGTCCTCGTTGTTGAATGATGCTTGAAAGCTTGGTGGTAATATGGCCCTAGTGTATTCTATAGTTAAAAATGCTTCACTCGACAAACCATTACGCACGAGGTAGTCCTCAATTGAAGTACGCAAAAGCTCTCCATTTATGAGAAAGTTGAAAGGTATGGGCTTACGCTCCTCCTCGTCTGAATCTGTCTTGTAATTTCCAAGCAAATGATTTATGATTTCGGATAAGCCAAATCTTTTCAATGATATAGGCACAAATAATGGCGTCTCTTCCACTTTTAGACTTTCATCTTCTTCGTTGGTGGTAAACTTGACCTTAATCTGGTTCTTATCCGACATGCTTGAACCGGGTGTGTGCGTGTCTGTGTGTGTGGTCTATATGTAGGTGATGATTTCCGCGATGAACTTCATCTTGAAAAAAAAAACTGTATTATTATGGGAGTAAAAAATCGGAAGCGCAGAGCGAAAGAGAGACATCAAAATGTTAAGCAACGTGTATTTGCATTAAACTACTGCTCAAAGTCACACTTTCAAAGACAACCTTATTTTTCCTCTTCTAGAACCAAATAGATCCTCCTTCAACCCAGGAATTGAAAACCTTGCGACAAAAGCACTAAGATGTTTAGCAAACCTCAAACCCGAATTTGCTGTTTGGAAGACCTGCAAGTCCGTCTTTCTCTTTTTCATTCTTGATAAAATTGGCAGTTTGTGAACCGTGGTGATTGAGTGGAAATGACGTGAATAAAGTGATCTTCTATGGAAAACACCATAGTCAGAAATGTACCCTTTGGTGATCAAGTTTTTCAATGCACGTTTGATTCGCTTCCATCTTCTTGCCCTGGTAATTCTAGGTGGTGGCAATGACCTCATTGTTTGAATTGATTGGCCTAGAAGAAGAATGCAACCAAGCGGAAGGTTGCCAAGATGAATAAAAAGGCTTTTAAGAACAACTCGGGAGTAGGTTTTGTTGGAAACAGTGATAAGTACTGAGGCCAATAGGAAGAAGAATGCGGTAAAATTGATAAGGTAGTGAACTAGTGGGAAGTAATAACAATTTGTAGTTTTGCCACTCTGGGTCCATAACCACAAAACCATACCCAACAAGGCATATCAAAAGAGATAGTAAGGGCACAATAGCAGAAGTTTAATTGATCGCTTTTGGATGCTTGAACTACTGAAAATTTTGTTAGAGGAAGGTGATACTTTTGAAACGCATGCTGTTGAGTTTCATAATTCAAAGGTAGCTCAGAGGAGGTAAGGTGATAGACGACTAGAGCCAAGCCAAGACTCTTTTGTGTTACTTATTTCAGCCGCATGTTGTAAGACAATCATCACTTGCCTTCTCTTGTATTCTTGTTCTAAGTCAAATGGTTTGGTGTGGATAATTACCATTACCTATTGTAAACCCTTTTTGGTACCACACTTGGTATTACAACCACCTTCCTAATTTGGAAACATTTGCAACCGAAAAAATTTCAAATGAAATTCTTTTAATCCATCGTACATAACAATGAAATGGCAGACTTTTAATAGATCCTTATGTTCAAAGAACATCGCAATGCATCCGCAAACAACATCCTTCGAAGTTATATTCTGAGCATACAACTTTACCTGACTACCAACTACTGAACCGGACTCATCATCGCACCAATGTCCACAAGAACAAGCTATTCAACCCCAGATAGTACCAAAAATGCACCACACGCGGGCTCCACAATACAACATGAAAACAGATCAAACTCCTCAGTCAGATCGCATAGATCTCATCAATCTTCTCAAGAAGAGCTCCCTGATATTGAGCAGGAGCTAACTGACAGTGATGAAGAGGACGAATTTATTCGGAGGTTTGGGGATATTAATTTTCAGTACATCAAAGCACCAAGAGACAGCTTCTGGTTCATTAGGCCACATGCCCTCAATTACTTTAAAGACGGAATCTTGTTTCGTACCAAAGGTGAAAGAGGAAGTTCCAAAACTGAATTGTTTTTAGATTTACTCTATGTTGGGTTGATTGCTAATTTGGCAGGTGAAGCAAGTGAAGACGCTAGTGGGTTGGTGTTGCTAAAATACGTCTTGTTCTTTTTGCCAATGTGGGTTGTATGGGCAGATATAAAGGACTTTACAAACTATTACTATAACGAAGATTTATCACAAAAGTTGTACATTTTCTGGATACTTTGCTTGCTCACATTATACATTAACAGCCATTACGATATCACTGAGGGCTATAGTAAGGCTGCTCTACCCGTTGTTTCCTACATTTTATGTCGATTATCATTGGCGGTTTCCTTGGTGGTATACTCTTTCTTCATCCCTGAGCACCGACCACAACAAAGATTATATGCTGCAACAGTTTTTGTCACTTCCATGTGTTGGCTATCTGTCATATTTGTCTCAACAAGAGTCAAAATAGCACTTGCATTTGTTTTCCTATTCCTAGAGCAAGTTTGCTTTTCAATTTGTTTCCACCCATGGACCAAGAGAATGTTGAACCTTACAATGTCCACTGCTTTGAACATTGAGCACGAGGTTGAGAGATTTTCTGTTTTTGTTACCATTGCAATTGGCGAATATTTATACAAGGTTGTTGCCACTGGATCATTGGGTGTGGGATTCAGTGCTAAATACGCCAGAGGTATTTTTCTATTGGCCGACGCCTATATATTATTTTGGCTCTACCAGTACGGGGGAACATCTAGCAAGGCGGTTCATCCGTTGAGAAATAGCGGAACCACAGCCATGTTGTGGATATATTCACATGTACCATTAATTGCGGCATTGGTCTTATCCGCCGACGCTGGTGGTGATTTGTGTGCTATTGACAATCCCAGCACCAAGAAGCGCCAGCACTTGGAAGCGAGAAGAGAAAGTGTGGGTGAAGAATCGGAAAGAAACATGTATGCATTGGCGTTCTTTTACACTGGCGGGATTGCAGTTGCTTTGATTTGTATGTTTGTGTTGGGAATAGTGGAGAAGAGTCGTGATCCACCAAACTTCTTTATATTACCTCAGAAACTCCGAGTGTTTTGGAGATTACCAATTGGGATCATTATTGTCATGATCACTTTCGCGGAAATGAATTCGACGTTGTTAATGGGTATCGTGACTTTGTTATTAGGGGTATTATTGGTATTTGAAAGTTTCGTTTCTACCCCTAGGAATTGTTTGTTTAATAGCCAGTCTGGTGAAGAGACGGCTTGAGTGTAGCTGGGCTCTAATGTACCCCTTCATTATTTTTAGAACTTAATGATAAACTAAACCATTATTGTGACTATCTCCATTAAAACCGCTTTATTGATGAAGGAAAGCCTCTCTGCCTCGTGTGGGCCAAACTTCTTTGGTTCTACCATCTTTTCCCATCTACTCCTCGCCTTCTCGATGGAGCCCATTCTTGTTGTCTCGCCAATTTGGTGCAAGTGTTTTACACAAGCCATAAATATACAGTCCAAAAGCAAGTTGCTTAATCTTAACGATGTATCACTAGCATCTCTTGCGCAATAATCACCAACCCAAATGCCTTGCAAGGCGGCACTGTCCAAATATCCCATCCCAGAAAGAATTCGAAGACTATTCAAGTCATTGTTGTCTTTGTTTGCATCAATTTGATTCAATAAACGGGACAATGTGAATCTCAAATCGTCAATTGTCCAATTACTTCTGTTCTTTAATCCCTTGAAAATTTCAAAATACATCTTTGTACTCATTTTTTGATTTGTCAAGTTGTCCATTACATACATCAATTGCTTAATCTTGTCAAATGATTGCTTGCGGCAATAACCTTGAAACAAGGTTAAAAATGAAAGATGATTTGGTGATAGTTTATAAAACACAGATTTGTCTTGGGTAGTGGCCTTCAATTTGGTATATATATAACGCCACTCAGCGAGGATTTCATCCTCTTCGTTGTTTGGGGGTGTTTGGAAATATGCTGTCTCAAACAATATTTCTGCATGTTTGACTAACTCCAAGTCTGTCAAAACTTTAATCAAGCCATCAACAATTTCATTTGTGATGACAGGAATTTGGTTCAACTCTTCAATCGTATTTGCAAGATACTTGATATATCCTTTTCTGTCAATAAAAGTATGGAAATATCCGAGTAGATTGATGAGAGATATATCAATCAATTTCAAGTTGTTCTTGTTCTCGACACCTAGAATACTACCCAAACCCACTTTAGGTAAAATATCACATATTATATCAAACCTATCATGTCTGGTTGCTAAGAAAAGCAACACCCCCAACAAATCTCTGCGATCACCAAAGGTTTTTAGAATCAGTTCATATTCCTCAAATGTGAACCGTTTGTACCCCAAGTCTTTGTCATCACCGACAAGAGACACAATGTCATGCCTGTCTTTAAAGTAAGTCAAGTATATCATTCGTACTTGTTCTTGTTGCGTAAGCTCTAATCCAGCTTGTTTCAAATCATTTAAAACGGATTGACACAGATTGCGATATTCCTCTCTTCGTGTATTTTCATTGCGCATTGCATTCGATAAGCCATTGGCATCTCCACGAAGCAAGCACCCTTCAAGAATGTTTCTATTAGCAAAATATCTTTGCTTCAAGACATACTTTTTGATGAAGATTTGCAAAATTGATGGAGGTAAAAATTGTGGTGCTGGTTTGGGTAGATCTGAGTATCTTTTAAAAGCGTGCTCGTGGTTGATATTTTGGTACTTTGTAGCTGTATGTTTTAAGTCGAAAGGGGTAAACTTAGATTGAAATGGGTCATCATCCGCAGGGTACAACACTTTGATGAAGTTGTTATATTCCCTTGTGTACAATATATCACTCGGCTTAAATTCCATTCGTTTCAACAAAACAGGATCTTGATCTGTTCTTCGTATTTTCAATTTGTCCCAGATCCGTTGTTTCAACTCATATTGATCATCCGTGTGCTCAACGCTGTACTTTTTCATCAATTCTGGTTGATACTGATTTATCAAAACATCTATACATTTCAACAAAGGTCCTGTATTTTTCGATTGTTCTGCACCCACTCGTCGTATAAAAGTATTGACTGGTTTCTCTAATAGGAATATATTCTTTGCCTTCGCTTGTTTTATAATGTTCATATCATTTTTATCACCAAAGGGTTTCCAACATTGACTTGCACACTCGAGAGATGAAAAAAATGAAAAAAAAAAAATTTTGAAAAAGAAAAAAATGTCACCAAAGAGCTAGAGAACTCTTCACGAATCAAGTCCTTCCACAATGAAGCTTCAAACTGAGGCAGCCAACGTTCTATCACGAACATCTGCGTACCTACAATCGGGAGTGATTAAAAAGAAGCCTGTATGGTTCGACATAGTCGCGAAATATCCCCCAAAACATAATCTTGTCAAGAAACCATACATACACGGGGCCAACTCAACTGATCCTAGAAATGAGTTACTCAAGCCAAAGGACCAACCATTACAGAAATCACAGCTTTTCAAAACACGCCCAACTTCAAATGAAATTGCAAACAAAAACAATCAGATTCATCGTATACCAAAATTGAAATTCCTAGAAGACGAATTGAGAAACTATTTTTACTTGCAACATCCTTGGGAATTGTCAAGACCAAAGAATCTCATTGAAAATAATGGTGATGAAATACTGAAAAAATGTGATTGGAGTCACATGTTGCAATTGAACAAACCATTGGATGGGGAATCGGTTATCCAACGAGCCATGTATCTTTTGCAAAATGACGATAAGGTGAAAGATATCTTTGAAGCGTACGACCTAGCAAGGTTTGAATTCTATCGATTGCGCATGGCAGAGGAAATGGAAAGCCACATAGCTAAAGAGGAAAGCGTTATGTACGGAGCTGTCTATGAATCAACTAATATTGATTGGAATTTGACTACAGAACAAAATTATATTGATAACTGGGTTAAATTGGCTGCTGGGCAAACTCAAGTATTAGAGGCCAATGCCAATAGATCACAAGCACCAAGTGGCTCATTGGTGGAGGAAGAGAAATCTAGAGCTTCGTTATTTGAGAGTTTGTTGCTGGTTAATAACGACGTTTCTGATGAGATTAAGAGAGCTAATGGTGGAGAATAAAAGGCGCGATACAGTAAGGGGGATTTGTACATAGATGGTATACATCAAAGTAAAGAGTTGCATAGGTGTGTAATAAATATTTCGTTTCCATTTACTATACTATACAATGTATACATCATATGGAAATTTGTTCAAACGACAGTTTTGACCATAATTCCGCTTCGCATTGTAATGGAAGCGGAGCATTGCTATACTCTTCATTCAACCACCACCATTCGTACCTTATTATGTTTGAAAGGAACCTCTTTCTTTGATCTCCACCTCTCACTTCATCCTTACCTCTAATAACACACAAAACACATCATTTAATAACAACTAATGATGTTCCTCATGCTCGTGTCCATGTTCATCGCCCCCTTTCTTCAATACCAATTTTTCAAAGCCAACATACGCAGTAAATGCTACTATAGCAATACCTAACCCGGGAAACGCATTTCTAAATCTATTCAACCTGCTAAATTGGCCCTCGTACCTCCAAGCATCTCTCTTGGCCCATGGATTGTTGTGTGCTGATACCATTGTTATGTATGTTTATATATTGTAGTGATAACTGTATGAGCATTGGTAATAAAGATTTTTTCCAAAGGTTTCTAATTGGTGATCTTCTTTCTGCTACTTTAGGGATTGAGTGCGGCTTTCTTTCCACGATTCACGTTTACGAACTCTTCTTGAATACTGCTGCTGGGTTGAGAAGGTGGCTGTCGATGTTTCTAATGAAATCTTTTTATTCGATACTGAGTTTCAACTACATGTAGTATAGAATGGTTAACAAATCTATAACACTCACTGCAGGTGAATTTAGTGTCGCACAGATTGTACGACATTCTATCGAGATTTAGCGCTTAGGTTTCCCTTTTACCTAAATTTGTGATTTTATTTGTTATTTACATAAAGGCACACACAGTTGTAGTAGTTTTTGAAACTGCAATTTACAAAATTCGAGGAACAATTGATGTCATGGATTTTTGAAAAAAGAAACAATCAGTTGTTGTGGAGGCTACCGGTGACTTTCTTTTGGCTGTTTAATTCTTGCTATGTATTATATTATTTGCTAAATGTGACACCAAAGGTTTTGATCAATCATTTCATTTCCGGTGAGCGCTCACCATCTCTTTTACTTTTGGTTCTCACTGTGTTTCTCTTGAGAAGGTTCAAACTACAATGCAACGCCACGGCATGCATTTACCTGAAATATAATGAAGTATAAATGTTGTATATAATCACCATCATTTGTTAATCAAAGAATAAAATAATCATCAACTGGTGAAATGAAAAGATTAGATTCCTTTCCTTCCAGTGGCACTTCTCTAAAGCTAAAATCTAAAAATAATTGAAATCAATTGAGCCTGCTCATTATGATTCAGTTGCGATATCATCAGTGTTGTAATCCTGTGACAAAGATGCTCCTCTGCTCTTCATGCTGTACCCTGCTTCTTCTTCTTTTTCTTATCCCTTCTACTGTGAATTGTCATATCTCCATAAACAATATTGGTATTACCCGATCCATCAACTTTATAATGTGTCTTGATATGCTGTGCCAAATTATCCAGTCTAGAAAACTTGCGTTCACAGTAGTGGCAATGATATGGCCTAATGTTTGAATGTACTGATCTAATATGACGCTTGAGGTGCTCTGTACGTTTGAATTGTTTGTCACATTCAGAACATGGAAAACAACCATTTTCATTTTGAACAACCGGTGCTGAAAGAAGTCCCTTTGGGTCAAGCTCCTGTAAATTTGATAAGGTCTTGGTATCATTTTTGGTGAATGCATTGCCACCTTTCTTGTTCAATTTAGTCACATTTTGTGTGGGCACGTTGGTGTCGACTTGGTTGGGATTGGTAGGAGATACTGACTTGGAACCAGGCTTGTTGTTGAGCAAACCATGTTGATGCTGAGTTTCAAGTTGCTTATCCAATTGCTCCTTAATCAATAATTGTTGTGCTTGGATGCTGCCTTTAGACACGGAGCTCTTTCTCCTCTTTTTCTTCTGTTGGGCTGGCTGTGTTGAGTCATTTGGCTCTTCCTTGATTTCTCCTATTGTTGGAGATATTGTAGTAGGCGAAAGCTGTAACGAGGCAGTATTACCAGTAAACTGCTGCTGCTGCTGCTGGTATTGCCCTTGTTTCTCTCCACTTAGTTGTTGCTCCTTTAGCTCATCCAACTGTTGTGACACTGCACGCGCAAAGTGACTTTGTTGTTGAGGCGAGGCACCTGCATACTGTTTCCCTTTTGACGAGGTTTGCCATGAATTTCTCCTTGTGTTACTTCTGCTGCTGTGCATTCCATTGGTATGGGAATATGACCTGTTTTTGACAATAGCTCCGTTGGACCCACCATTGCTTCTATTCGTGTTTGTGGTTTTAAACGATCCTGGTAGTTCTAAATCTGCACCGACAAGATCAACTCCACTGTCTTCACCTGCGCTACTGAGCCAGTCACCAACGCGATGCCTATCTCCATTTGTTTTGGAATCAACATATGATGTCGACAAGCTTCTGTTGTGAAGTGGAGAAAATGCGGAATGCTCTAGTTGGTTCATAGATGGCATGCCTTGGGGGCCATTTGGCAGCATAAGTGGCTCTTGTGACTGCAGTTGTATCGGCATGTTGTTGTTGCTGCGTTGTAAATGCTGGAGGCTGCCCCTCTTTAATCCAAACATTGAAGACAAACTTGGTGAGCTAAAGGATGTTGCCAATTTGGTTGTAAACAACTGACGTGGATTGATTGTCCCCTGTTGTTGATCAAAAGAGCCTTTGTTGTCGTAGCCAGTGAAAGGCATATCGAAATCGGCAATTGAGTCAGCACAAACTGCTGCTGCAGTAGCCGCAGAGAATGCGATAGTATTTGCATCCAAATTGATCAAACTTGAGGATGCGTTAGTCGAAAACGGTGATTGATCTTCAATCTTCAATTGCTGATTGAAATCGGGCTGAGGCAAATTGACCAACTGTTGTTGTTGTACTTGGTCCATGTAACTAAGTGATCTTTTTCGAGATGGACCCAGTTGCAGACTCGTGCTTGGAGTTCGTAAGGTTAAGGAGGTCAACTGGTCAATTGGTATTGTGTTTGAGTGCTTCCTCGTGTGGCTGGTGATGTGTAGTGGTTCTTGTGTAGATAAAGGCGCTTGAGACGTTCCTGCGTTCAAATTTCCATCAGCCACCTGTTTATTGGAACCCATTACTGAACCAACAGCAAGGGCATTTGATGTTGATGTAGACGATGATGCCGAGCTTATTGACGAGTTTGGTGTAGCGAAATATTGATTCAAGGAGTTCGTTGATACATTACTTGTAATTTCCTCTTCATGGTGGCTGTAATTTGGACCATTAGATGTTGTTGTGGCGGCAGGAGCACCCAATTCAGTGTCATTTAAAAATTGTTGATGTTGCATAAAGCTTGGTGCTGAATTATGACGTAGATGTCTATCACTGCTAGGCCCTCTGTAGAAATTGTAGTCCTCTTGTTGTGGTAATTCGGTGTCTATACTTGAGGAGTTGAAAGGCTGGGATGGCTGAAATTTAAACTCTGCTTCCAAGCCTTTGCTTAAAACCGAGGATTGTAACTGTGTCTCAGCTTCAAAATTAGATGGGGTTATTAAGTAGCTGCTCTTAAAAAATGTCTCATCACTCAATTGAAAAGTGTCAGACATATTAGTGACTGTGGATTCATTTGAAGTAGGTGACAAGGCAGAGTTTGGATGTGTAGTTGCAAAAGCTTTTTGTTTTGGACCAAGACCGTTCGGATTGCCTTGTGTGGAGTAGTCGTCACCAATGGTATGAGGACCCAAAACCTCTGTATTGTCAATACCAGCTAAATCTTGTGCATCCCTCGTCATGAGATCTGCAGGTCTGCTATCAACCACAAACGGCCTGTTAAAATTGGAGCTATTAGCATAGTTACCAAATAATGACTGATAATTCATTGTCATGGTGCTTCTTTGTGGTGGTGATGATGGTAGTTAAAGATGTTAAAAATAAAGTTAGCGAGTTTGATATTTGGAGAGCTTGCTTCAAAAATATTTGGGACTGGGCTACGTGTGAACCAATCGCGTATATGTACGCGTGTGTGTCTGTGTGTCTATGTGTCTATGTGTAAGTGGCGAAAGTGGTTGGCTGTGGTTCCAAAAACCTCGTGTATATATAACTGGAGTATAAAGTGAGTTTGTGTAGATTTGCAGTAGGTGGTTAAGTGGGAAGTAGCAGTTAAAAGTAAAGTGTCAATTGAAGAAGAACTGAGATTTGTAAAGAAAAAAAAAACTGTGGTGGGTGGGGTGTGGGTTTCTTATCGGGTGCGTGTACGGATTTATCTGTGAGGTTGAGTTTGATTTAGGGGGTGTGTGTATGTATTTGTGTGTCTTGTATCTTTGATTCTGTTTATGATTACTAACTCAAGACGTTTGCTACTAGTGTGCTAGTGATTAGATTGATTTGTATTGGGTAAAGAAATGGTAAGGAAATTACAAAATATAAAGTACTCTGGTTTATGTATATATATATATACTTATATACTTATATACATGCATATGTATTATTATTATTATTATTTATGTGTAATTTATAGTTTAAAGGTTATTTTATTTTTATTTTTTTATTTTTTTATTTTTTTTATTGTTGTTGTTTTATCAAACAAAAAGTAGTGTACAAATGATCAAATAAAGCACTACAACAATACTAACCTATACAGAGTAATCTAAATGGAGACACAACAACATTTGTGTGTAGCTAGTTGAAATCAATATCATCACTTGAAAAGAAAAGCATAGGACGATCGTTATATTATTACCCCACCTTCAACAAAGGCTTGTGTGTGTGTGGATGAATGATCTGGTTGTCAACTTTAGCTTAAAAAAAATGCATTACATACGTTTGTTGTTGTATAGTTTGTATATTCGCCTTTGCAAAATAATAGTGAAATAACACAATAACAAAGCAATGAAAATGGCGTGTACCTGTGGATAAAAATCATCAGAAATAAAAACAATATAACGCATACTCAAGAAAAAAAGTCAACTGGATTAGACGAAGTTTGATCAAACATATAAAGATCCAGCCAACCAGGCAGAGCAAACCAAACCACTACAAAGTATACACTACTCCATTGATGTTATGGCTCTAATAAGGACCAAAAAACATCAACTCAAACAACTCTCTCTTTACGAAAAATGATCTGAGACAAAATGATTCTGTTCATTTTGTGTCTTCATACGTAATTGAAAAATAAAATATATATATATGTATATAAAATATTTACTATATCAGGGTCAAATAAACTTTCTCTCTCTCTAAATACCTTTGCCACTGAACGGACAAATGCAGCAAGGGAATTGAAATATATAAAAGACAACAATCAATTGACACATACGTGACAAGGTGCTTTACGTCATCAAAAGTTGTACTCTGCCATATTCAGTATTGATTTCATTAGCTGTTTGAATTGGTGTAATGTTTTAAACAACCACTTACGTATGTGTGTAATTTACTAAAAATGTAAGACATTTTGTACATTTGTGCACTACTCTTTTGTGGGATCAATCGTATATAAATTAAAAAATATTAGAAAATACTATTTATTTTTGTGTCTGCTCTATATATATATAGAAAGCCACTTTTTGATTCTAGACAACTTAAAATAGTTTAATGCGGACTTTAGTCATTTGAATTTTTAAACTATCATATGTTCAGATATGCATGTACTACTGTGCGGTACAAAGAAAATACTCTCATACAATACCAAAAGATCATAAGATTCGAAAGCCTTTCCTCAAAGATCAGCGTAGCTTTTGAGTCACTTAAATTGATTATACATCTTACATAGTACCTGAAAAGTAAGCTTACCCCTGTATCTCGAAATATTACCGTATAGGTGAACAGTCGTAGGCTCTAACACATACTCACAATAATCGCGAGTATATTATCTAATTGATAATCACATGTGTGGCCCATTGGTGTATTTACCACCCATTTCGCTTATCCCATGAACCATAATCACATATGATATTTTGAATTTGCAACAACGTGATAACGATATATTGTATTGTGAAAGCTTGGATCCGCACCTGCAAACTCATCTCCGTTGATTATCGGGAACTGCTAATACCTACTACAATGTTGAGACTTTAAAATAAAGTTTAGTCAAGCTGTGTGATTCATGAGTCTGTTGCCGATATTTTATCTCTTAGACTGGTTTAGTTAAAGTTGCACGGCTATAATTGGGACATTTTTTAAACCGGAATAAACCTACCGCAGTATTCTAAAGCAATATACGTGATGTAGTGAAAGGCTATAAAAGCTTGTCTATTAGAGTTCAGTTCAATTGAAGACGGACTGAACATTGGAAAACTACAGCCACTAAATTAATCCATGAATGCAAGAAGAGCTGCTTAATATACCTGTGAGAAATTATAACTGGAAGTAAAATCTGGAGTACTTTATTATACGTTTGTATTTTTCATCTTAACAACTTACTAACTTTGTGGCTATTATTTTGTCCATCTATCAAAGACATATCATTTGATATAGATTATAACAATAGTGAAAGAGGGGCAAAGGACAGAGAACGAAACTGCTTCACCCTTTGACACTTGAGTCTCTTGTGTAAACCCCATTGTTGTTTCGAGTTGAAGGTGACACGCACCAGTTGCTAGTTGCTAGTTGCTAGTTGCTAGTTGCTAGTTGCCCGGTGCCCCGGGACAATGACGTATTTCCTCCGTGTAACACTCCCCTTATCTCAATGCTCAACGAAAAAAAATAAAACTCCGATACTTCGAAGAGGAATGCTTTATTTCTACCAAGGTAATTGAACAGTACATTGGGTGTAAGTTGTGAGTGGTATCATTAGTTTTGAATAGACCGTCCATCAGAAAAGAAAGTAATCTAAGTGTTGCTCCTATAACCACTTGTATACTTTTTAGCCATTAGCATTCAATCAAATTGTCATACAAAAAAATCCGCATCGAAAAGAAAAATAAAAAGGCGACACACAATTTGATTATTTTAAAGGGATATTCTTTCATAACTCATTCTACAAACTTTATTATTCAACACTAACAAGACAGTACTACATTATTATATCCATCACAAGTGCAACAGATACTTTCTTATAGAGCTAGAGCTAGAAAACTAAGCAATCAATCAACGTTTAGACATCGGACACCAAACGACCGCAAAGAAATCTGATCCTCACAATTTGGCTTAAACAAATCAATCTTCACGTCAAAAAAAAGGATGAATAACCCAAACAACCAGCATCACGAATCGATACGTAAATTGATTGCATCTAATTTCAAACAATCAAATCAATCGCCAAAATCGGAAGCACGTTCCGACGGTGAAATCAATCAAGATGGGTCAACTACTCTGCCGACGGGACCATATTCGCCATCAATTCCCAATCGCAGAAAATCACATTCAATAAGTAATGCAGATTTGTCTCAACAAAGATCGAATACAAAGAAAGTGTCATTTTCCAACTTGCAGTCGGCAAACTCATCGCCCATGACTAATCAATCCTCATCATCATCTAGTGGGTCAATAGATAACTCAGAGAACGAGAATAGCGACCATGATGATGGGGGAAAGCATGAATCATGTCCTCGGGCTCGATACAATGCTGGTGATGTTGTATTGCGTCGTCCTGATTTTAAGGGCCCAGGTGGCAAGCTGAAATTGGGTATGGGTCATGACTATTTACAACCACAAAATCATGCTTCATTTATGACAAGTGTCTCACCTTCTCCATCAAGTGTCTCACCAAGCGTGTCTACCACATCGTTGAATAAAAGAGTTGGAGGAAGGAACAGGCACAGTTATGGTGGAGAGAAATTAGCATTAACAAAATCATTGGACTCTCAACTACTAGAACCTTCAGAATCAAACAATTCAGTCAACTCCTTCCTACCTGAATTCAATAATAGACCCTTGACTGATACACCTTTTGTGTCGTATGTCGGGTCCCCCTTAACTAGGGAACAATCCAATACTGAAGATTATGACAATCAAGAGACGGGTGCCACGGATCTGGTTCACAAATCGAAAAACATTTCCCATTTGAACTTGACAGACTTAGCTGATAGCAATCAGTCCCTGTCAGAGACTGAGTCTTTAAAGGAAGCAAGAAACTCTGCTGCTCACAGGGCAGCTTCAATGGTTGGTACTCAATCCGCAACTGTCAGCTATGGCATGAGACGGCCTTCATATGTGCCAACCGATCCAGAGACTGAATTAGATGCGTCTAAGTTACATTCAACCGCGGGGGAGGTTCAAGCAAACCCAGAACCTGGAGTAAGCACTCTAGGAGATACAAAGAAGCATACTGAAGAGCAAAAGAGAACACAACTAGATGAACGGGAGAAGAGGCTCTTTGAAATAGAAATGGAACAAGAGAAGCAAAAACAAGCAGACAAGAAAGCAGAAATAAATTTGACCAAGGATTTCTCACGCTTGTTGAAAGATGTTCCACCGCATATGAAAGAACAATTTGAGAAAACACCTTCTATTGAGCAATTAAAAAATTTGCTTCTAACTGCAAAGCCACCGATTTCCTCTAGGAAAACGTATACTTTGAATATTCCAGGTCAAACAAAATCGAAAACGTCGCCTGATGGAAAAATTGCATCGGTTGATGTTGGGTCGAAACTAGTCATCGTAATGGTTGGATTACCAGCAAGAGGAAAGTCGTATATAACCAACAAGCTCACACGATATCTCAACTGGCTTCAACACGATTGTCGGGTATTCAACGTTGGTAATACCAGGCGTAAGAGTAAATTGAATGCCGGACCAGAGCAAAACCCATTGCCTGACTCGCATCCAAATTCTGAGGCACAATCACCAATCCAGGGAGCTGCTGGAGGTTTTGGTGAAGCAAAGAAAGAGGCAGTCATATCCAAACCAAAAACTACTGAACATGATGCCTCTTTTTTCAACCCGGAAAACAAGGCAAGTACAGCCTTGAGGGAAAAATGGGCTATGGATACTTTGGATATGTTGTTGGACTATGTCATCAATGGAAGTGGCTCGGTTGGTATATTTGATGCTACAAACTCCACCAAACATAGGAGAAAGAAAGTGCTCAAGAGAATACAGGAAAGAAGCAATGGTGAGTTGAAGGTTTTGTTTTTGGAGAGTATTTGTAGCGATCCAGCAATTATAGAAAGCAACATTCGTTTAAAATTGAGTGGACCTGATTACAAAAACATGGATCCAGAAGTGGCCTTGAAAGATTTTGTCGGAAGACTACATAACTACAAAAAGGCATACGAAACTATTGATGAAGAAGAAGAGCAGATTCCGGGATTTCAATATGTCAAGATGATTGATGTGGGAAAGAAGGTGGTTAGTTTCAACATCCAGGGGTTCCTTTCTTCACAAACAGTATACTTTTTGCTCAATTTCAATCTTTGTGAACGTCAAATTTGGCTTACTCGTCATGGTGAGAGTCGAGACAATGTCAGTGGTAGAATTGGTGGTGACTCGCATCTAACAAGACGTGGTAAGAAATTTGCTAAAGCATTGGCTAAATTTATGAATTTCCAGCGTGAGGAGTTTAGAAAACACCAATTGGAAAGATTTTCCACTCGTTTGGAACTCAAATATAATTCAATGTTCAACCCTGAGGATGTTGCTGCAATACCAAATGAACCCAATTTTTGTGTTTGGACATCAATGATGCATCGTGCTGTGGAGTCAGGTGTTTACTTCAATGAGCAGGTTTATTCCGTTAAACAAATGCGTATGTTGAATGAGATTGGTGCAGGAAAGTGTGAGGGTATGACGTATGAGGAAATACAAGACAAATATCCGAAGGAGTTTGAACTGAGGTTAGAAAACAAGTTGAGTTATCGATACCCTGGTGTTGGTGGTGAAAGTTATTTGGATGTCTTGACTCGGTTACGTCCATTAATCACCGAAATCGAACGCACAACTGATCATCTCCTTATTATTAGTCATCGTGTTGTCCTTCGTATCCTTATTGGTTATTTCCTCAATTTGCAACCCTCTGACATTGTTCAATTGGATGTTCCGCTTCACTCGTTATACAAGTTGGAGACAAATCCTTATGGAACCAAGTATGCTTTGTACACATATAGGGAAGATATGGATTGGTTTGTTGAGACGAAGCCAGAGAATCAAAGGAATGTTCAGGAAATGGGATTAGCGTTTAATGAAAAGAGGTTTTCGATTGTGCCTACGGTTCCGAAAAAGTCGCTTTAGTATCGGAGAAAGGGACTGTCGTTTTTAAGAAAATGCATAAGTGAGTAATAAAAACGTGTGTGATTATATCTGTTGTAGTGACTCCTATAAAGTAGCTTTGATTTCGTTCACATATCGGAATCTCATAGTGGTACAGCCATACAGTTCCGGTAATGCCACAACAATATTTTGTGTAGTTGGTTGTTTTGTGCGAAGTTCGGTTACTTGCCATAAATGGAAGTATTGTTCGGTGATTTGCATTATAAAAAGCGCAACTTTTCAAAAATACTATAACGCTTGCTATTAAGAGGTACTCGGCACGGTCGATAGAGTTAGATCAGATTAGGAGTAAGGTGATCAACCTGTGATATTAGTAATATCTTTTTTGTTTGTCATTACCTCGTACAACTGTGTTACATGATGACAATTTTGAAAACGGTGGCGTCTAGATCATAAGAAAAATCGGTGAATAGAAGAAGTAGATTCGATTTGCGGCATTAACTATAAAAGTTTAAGAATTTACAGGAGTGGTTTTACATTTTAGTTTTCCCTAGTTGAACTGTATTGGGAGATATAGGTGTAGTAACTGCTTGTTGTATGTAGCGATATGGTGTAGTGTTTGCTTTGTGGGATCTGGTATGTGCTGTGACGAGCATAGCCAACTATTGGTATATGCAGGGTGTAAAGCAACGATAAAACAAGAATTGAGAACTTTTGTTTCACATAGACTAAACCCTATAATCCGATTCCGATTTTTAGTTCTTTTTCTTTCAGCTTGAGCTATAGGTTCATTAAATAAAAGCTTCGCAATTAATGACAAATCTAACCGTGACTATGTTTTGCTCAACAATTGGTGTTAAGCACAAAGGCTAAGAACGGGATATGCTTAGTAAAAGAGGTATTTTAGTAAAGCTACACAAAATGGATATTTCAAAAATTGCGGCTGAAAGAACTTACTCGATTCAGTAAGACCGAAATTGCAACAAAAATGAAAAATCACATCGGTTGTTTTACATTACAAATGAACACACAAGACCAGGAGCAACACGATGATATTTAAATGGTAACATAACACCTTCTTTTGAGAGAAGGAATTTTGAGCTACATTAATATCATCAAATAGACGCGTATTACTACATTTACAACATGTTGGATTTTATCAGACATAGTTTTGGCGGTAGGTTGATCTATCATTTATCGAAGCACAAATATTTCTGTTACCCCGAAGAAGATGAAAACTATGTAATACCAGAGAAGTACTTACTAGATGAAAAAGAAGGTGCCCTTCGTTCATCACAAGATGTTACAAGTGATCACATAGCTGCTTCCAATTCATCCGATTCAAGCATGAGTGAAAAGACCAAAATAGCGAACGAAAACAACTACATTTTTGTTGAATGGGATGGTGATGATGATCCAGAAGATCCACGTAATTGGAGTCTATTCAAGAAGGGGTTTTTCATATTTGAAGTTGCGTTCTTGACAACATCAGTTTATATGGCATCAGCAGTTTACACACCAGGTTTGGAACAACTTCAACATGATTTGTCAGTTGGTAGAGTGGTGGGGACATTGGGGGTTTTCACATTTGTTCTTGGTTATGGTATAGGTCCCATTCTATGGTCACCAATATCGGAAAACGCTGCAGTGGGAAGATCATCAATATATGCATTAACGTTATTGGTGTTTGTTATTTTACAAATCCCTACCGCTTTGGTAGATAATATTGCCGGGTTTTGTATTCTTAGATTCTTGGGTGGGTTTTTCGCTAGTCCTTGTTTGGCAACTGGTGGTGCAAGCGTTGGAGAAGTGACGAAATTTTGGAACTTCCCCTTGTCATTGGCACTTTGGAGCATCGGTGCTGTTTGTGGACCAAGTTTAGGTCCATTCTTTGGAGCTATACTCTCAGTGAAAGCAGGATGGAGATGGACTTTTTGGTTTATAATGATTGTTTCAGGATTTTCATTGGTCTTGTTGACGTTTTTCTTACCAGAAACTTATGCACCTACTTTACTTGCAAGAAAAGCCAAGAGATTAAGGGCTAGAACTGGTAATGAACGAATCACCACAGTAGGACTATTGGAGAATGAAGAGAGGACCGTACATCAGATATTGGTAGAGGCACTTTGGCGTCCTATTGAAGTTACGATATTGGAACCGGTTGTGTTGTTGATTGATATTTACATTGCCATGGTGTACAGTGTACTTTATTTGTTTTTTGAAGTGTTTCCTATATATTTTGTTGAAGTTAGAGGGTTCACTGTTGTTGAATTGGGTATTTCATATTTAGCAATTATTATTGGTGTATTGGTTGCTGTATCGATATATTTACCAGTTATTCATCATCAATTTACTAAACCAATCTTGAATAATGAGACAGTGTACCCTGAAGTGTTTATTCCCATAGCTATTGTCGGTGGGTTTTTATTTGCTTCTGGTTTGTTTATCTTTGGTTGGTCAGCAACTACATATACTCATTGGATAGGACCTCTTTTTGGAGTTGCAGCTACAAGTGCTGGTACATTCCTAATGTTTCAAACTTTGTTCAATTACATGGGAGCATCTTTCAAACACGAATATCTTGCCTCGGTATTTGCTTCTAATGATTTAGTTAGATCAACTATTGCTTCAGTTTTCCCTATTTTTGGTGCTGCTTTGTTTAATAATTTGAAAATTGATAAATTCCCCGTTGCATGGGGAGCGAGTGTTTTGGGGTTCATTGCTACTGCAATGATTGCTATACCAGTATTGTTTTATTTGAATGGGCCAAAATTAAGAGCAAGGTCAAAATATGCAAAGTAAGAGCGGGGTGGGTTACAAAGTTAGAGTATTGATAGATAGATAGATAGGTAAACAAACAAATAAATAAACAGATTATACTTAATGCATCAATGTATACATTTTAAATTTTTTTGCAACCACATCTTGACAAATATTTTCATGTGAAGTTTCGAGCTTTGGCTTTTAGTTGTAGAATGCAGAAATGATTTTCATTTCTCACAAGCTTTGTTTGAATCTAGTGCAGGTTTACAAAATAGGTTAGGAATAAACTTGTTCAAAGTTGGTTTTGCCCCTTCATGCGAAAGTGGGGAACAACCCATATTCCATTTACCCATGCGTCCTATTTTTTATCAAATGTCATTTTTTTGCTTTCCCCGTGTTTCGGCCAAACGAAAAATAAATTGAAACGATCGGACGAACGAAAAGCGAGAAAAACAAATCGTTTTATTGAGCCGTTTTTCACGTGACTCGCCATCATTTTTCAAAATATGACAGATTCCAGAATGTTGAGTCATCCGTGAAGCTTATTTGAAGGTCTTATATTGGTACGATGGTAAAGGTTAGAGAAGCACTGGACGAACATAATCGAATTATAGCCTACATGAGTCATATATTAGTTTGATTTCATTTACGATCTTGTTGACGGCGGTGGAAATAGAATTTTTTGTTGAGCTTACTTTTGATTTTATAGTTTTACATTGCACAAAAGAGAAGGATATCAACAATTTGTAATCATCATTGCTGCCTTGGAGGCGCTGATCAGCCGACAGCAGTCGCCGGTTCTGAAAGCGGCCATTCTCGTCACCCTCAGTACCTCTTGACTGTAAGTACAGGGGACGGTTCTCACCTACAGTGAAGGTGAATTCATATGTTTTATATTTGGAAATCAAATTACATCATTATCTCCGGGCCGCTCTGAAATAAATCCTACACTTTAGTTAAAAATTAGCGGCACATAACCCAAACCTAAACGTCAATTTCTTCTTGGTTTTACGAATGAAGTATAAGAGATACTCGGTTAAGTTCAGTGGGTAGTTTGATTAAGGAAGAAAGGAGATATTTTGAATTGTATTACAACCGGATAAATCATTAAACAAAAATGCTAAGAAACACAAAGACTCAACAGTTGAACAATTGTAAATTTCTTTTCCGTTCTTCTCTGATAAACTTCTTTCTCTCCCTGAAATAAATAACGATTGCTTTTCTCAATTTTCAAAATTAAACCAAACATATATATCGATCACTTCTTCTTCTCTTCAATCAAATAACTCAATTGATTTGGATATTGACGGTATTCTATTACATTCTTCACATCAATTGACTTTTTTGCTACACTCAATTGATCCAACCACACTAGCAACAGCAACAGAAATCAAAAGTAAATTACACTACATTACAAAATGACCGCTTTTGGAAAACATTTTACCATTGTTGTTTTTGGAGCCAGTGGTGACTTGGCTGCTAAAAAGACTTTTCCTGCTTTGTTTGGATTGTTTAGAGAAAAACAAATGAGTCATGAAGTTCAAATTATCGGTTATGCTAGATCAGATTTGCTGGAAGATAAATTTCATGAAAAGATTTCTCAACATTTCAAAGGTGGCGATGAACAAACCAAAAAGGACTTTTTAAAACTCACTTCATATGTAAGGGGTCAATATGATACTGATGAAGGTTACAAGAAATTGGAAAAAAGATGTCAAGATTACGAAAAACAACATGGTGTTGATAAATCACAAAGATTGTTTTATTTGGCATTGCCACCTTCTCAATTCACCGAAGTTTGTGAACAAATCAAGAAAGATGTTTATGATAAAGATGGTATTACTAGGGTCGTTATTGAAAAGCCATTTGGTCATGACTTGGAATCAGCAAGAGAACTTCAAAAATCAATTGCTCCATTATTCACCGAAGATGAAATTTATAGAATTGATCATTATTTGGGTAAAGAAATGGTTAAAAACTTGTTAGTTTTAAGATTTGGTAATGAAATCTTTAGTGGAGTTTGGAATAAAAACTTCATTTCCTCCATACAAATTAGTTTCAAAGAACCATTTGGTACTGAAGGAAGGGGTGGCTACTTTGATAATATTGGTATTATTAGAGACGTTATGCAAAACCATTTGTTGCAAGTTTTGACTTTATTGACTATGGAAAGACCTGTTTCTTTTGATCCTGAAGCTGTTCGAGATGAAAAGGTTAAAGTGTTGAAAGCATTTGATGCTATAAACACCAACGATCTTATTCTTGGACAATATGGTAAATCCGAAGATGGTAAGAAACCAGCTTATGTTGATGATGAAACTGTAGCTAAGGATTCCAAATGTGTCACTTATTGCGCTTTCGCAATCAACATCCATAATGAGAGATGGGATGGTGTGCCAATGGTTTTAAGAGCTGGTAAAGCATTGGATGAAGGGAAAGTTGAAATCAGAATTCAATTCAAACCAGTTGCTAAAGGTATGTTTAAGGATATTCTGAGGAACGAATTGGTTATTAGAATTCAGCCGGACGAAGCAATTTACTTAAAGATTAACTCCAAAATTCCCGGTGTATCAACTCAAACTTCTTTGACTGATTTGGATTTGACTTATTCCAAACGTTACTCAAAAGATTTCTGGATTCCAGAAGCTTACGAATCTTTGCTTAGAGATGTTTTCCAAGGTAATCATGCCAACTTCGTTAGAGATGATGAATTGGATGTCTCGTGGAAATTGTTTACGCCGTTATTGGAAGCTATTGAAAATGATAAGAATTTGAAATTGGATATATATCCATACGGATCAAAAGGTCCAAAGGCTTTGAGGCAATTTTTGTCGAATCATGGCTATATATTTGATACTCCGGGTACTTACCAATGGCCATTAACTGAACCTGATGTAAAGGGTAAGATTTGATAGATTCTATAGTGGTATGAGCTTTTAAAATTGGTTTGATTAAGGTGCGGGGATACATTTGTAGTTCGCTTGTTTTTGCCCGTTTTAATCTCAGATTGGCTAGCATAGCCTGTTCGGTTAAGGTAGTAGACTCTATCTATACACTGACCGTATCATATCCTCTTTTGATGTGACGGTGTAGCGTCGTGTACTACACTCAAAATGGTGTAGTGAAAACAAAAACCATACACACGCATATCACTAAGTAACCTAAAGGAAGTGTCCTGGCCAGAAGGAATCTATTTGGATAAGTGTTTGTTACTTCTGCCATTGAAAGTCAATTTTTTCAAGTGAATTCAATTTATCTCTGTTGCAATTGTGAAAAACTCGAACCCAATTGGAAGTCGTTGTTTTGTTCCAAGTTGTGCAATGGGTGCTAATCTGGCCAACTAGCGTCACGAGCCAATGAGGGATTATTGCAGTTGGTGGAGGATGGGCACAGGACACGGTTAGGGAGTAACGATCTGTGACTACAATACCAACGAAGTTGCGACTCAATCTATTTAGAGAATGAATTTAGTTCAATAAACACAACGGCTATCAAATGCAACGACAGTTTTCAAGGAAAAAGAGATAAACACCATAAAAGTATCTAAGGAAATAAAAAAACAGTTGCGATGCGGCATTGTATACTATAAAGCCTATAAACAGTGGTCAACCAAACAAACCGTAGGAAAAAATGAGAAAGCCATCACATTATCAATTGTCTACATTTGTTAGCGAAACTCCAATAAAATTAATCAGACATCCAAAGGAAGGTCATTTCGACGGTCACTGACATACAAGAATTAGGTTCGTGTCGTATGCTACCGAGGAAACTGCGAATGTTTTGGTACAGTTTTCATCACCTTAATTTCTGAAGTTTCAACTAATCAAACAAGGCCGTGACTAATTGATGCAAATATGAAACTGCTAGCTTCTCATCCCTCTGCTTTCTCTCAATTTGTTTAGCCTCATTACAAGGTGGACACTAGTTCCAACCTTGCAATTACAACAAACTCTCATTATATTATCATCCGCATACGAAAAGGATTTTCCCAAAACCCATTTGAATTGTTTATCAGAAATGTAGATACTGGCAAGTATAAGCACGCAATCCAAACACATCCCCGAAAGGAGTAGTGATAATGAAAAGCAGCATGTATTTGACGTTGTCTGGAATCATAGTCGAGAATCAGACTAGGAAAGAAGTGAACAAAATTTCATCATGTAAACAAATTCAAACTGAGTGAATTGGAAACCAGCTGCAATTCCAAATAATGAGTTCTTGTTTTTTTCAGCGACTCCAATGTAGGTTGAAATACATTGATTATGTGGAGCTCGATATCCACATATACAATTAACCTCAACCTCTCGATGCTATATAAGTAGATAAGTAGCAATAGATGTTCAATTTGAATAGAAATAAAGTAGTTGTGAAGTGGTTGATTAAAAAGAAAAGAAATAAAGAAAAGACGAAAGAAAATTGAGATGAGGAAAAATTTTGTTCTATTTATATTTTCCACTCCCTTCATTGAGGAGGAAGAAGAAGAACTGAAAAATTTTTTTTGTACCGAATGCGGTAGCGCCGTTAAATGGTAGCATTTTGTTTTAATTCCTCGCAATTTTTGTGCTACAAGAGAGAACACATGGGACACCCGTCTTCATCAATAGAATATAAATAACCCAAAGTAATTCAACAACAAATACTCAATATACTTGAAGGATATTTTGGGGGCCCCAATGACACAGAACTAAAACATGGCGGATATCTTTGACATGGATGGGTGTGAGTCCCACTTGCTGAATGCAATAAAAAATTTGACATTGGACACTCGTGCTCATGACGATAATCCCTCACAATCGTTGAACTACAAATTAATAGACGAGACGTTTTCAACCCCAACTCAAAATGAAGATCCACTTGATGTATTCGAAGCTACTGACACTATAAATGACGTTCTTTCTGAACGGACAAAACCAATACATATCAAACGTCGTAGTGGTAGTCATACCCAAAACTCGCTGCTACTTTCGAGGCCACGCCGAAGATCATCGATAGTGTCTTCGTATGAAGTCAAGATCCAGGACGATTACGTCTCCTCGACTCTTACCGAAAATCACAATACAAACCCGTTAACTAATGATGAAGGAAGTTCAACTTATAAGCCGAAATTATCCGACTTCGAGCCTATTAAGGTATTGGGGAAAGGCAGCTATGGTAAAGTTCTTCTCGTTAGAGATTTAAGAACGGGGCTATTGTTTGCTCAGAAGCAACTCTTGAAAGCTTCAATGATTATAAATCGCGATGCAAATGATCAAGAGGTGCTTGCAGAAGATGGAGGACCAAAAATTCACAACAAAAATTACCAAAGAACTTTGAATGAGAAGCAGATTTTGGGGGTAGTACACCACCCCAACATTGTCAAGCTATATTACGCATTTCAGGACAACAACAAGTTGTATCTCATTTTGGAATATTTGCAAGGCGGGGAATTGTTTCACCATTTATCGATGGAAAAATTTATGAGTGAAAAGAATGCTGCCTACTATTTGGCCCAATGCAGTTTGGCACTTCACTACTTACACACAAAGGTAAAAGTAATATACCGGGATTTGAAACCAGAGAATTGCATGCTTAATGCACAAGGTAATCTCGTATTGACTGATTTTGGCCTCAGTAAAGTTGCATCTGATGAAGACAAATTGAACTCAATTACCGGGACCATACAATACATGGCCCCAGAGGTTATAATGGGGGAGGAGTATGACTATGGTGTTGATTGGTGGAGTTTGGGTTGTGTTGCCTATGATCTTTTGACAGGCGCTCCCCCTTTTACAGGGCTGGATCCTGATAAGGTATTGAAAAAGATTAAAAATTCCAAAAAGACTTTGAAATTTCCATTTTACTTGAGCAATGATGCAAAGGATTTCTTACGCAAAATGTTGCAAGTCAATGTGGAGAAAAGGTTTGACGTGGATGGCGAATGGGAAAAGTACAAGAAGCACAATTTTTTTAGACATGTTGATTGGAATTTGTTGGAAAAACTTGATGTGGAAGAAAATGCTGCAAGTTCAGTTTTACCCCCAATCTTGCCAATAATCACGGACCCGGTTCTCGCTGAAAATTTTGATGATGAATTCACGGAAATGACGTTTACACCACAGCAAAACACCCTGATCTTGAAAAACACTTTTCATATGAAAGACTTTTCTTACACTAATCCAAAATTTATGGACAATATAAAACTACACAACAATTCATAACTTATAGAACTTTATACAAATTTATTTATTAATAAAAGTAAAGCACAAAATTAGAAGTGTTTGTGCAACGGATTCAAGCGTGATAATCATCCTGAAATCATATGTCTTTTCATAACTTCGTAAATAATTCAATTTGAGTAGCTTTATGGCAATGACAGGCGTAAAGCAGATAACCGATTTTCCAATCAGAAAATCACTCAAGCAAAGTCTAATTGCTTGGAATACAAAAAGCTGCCATACCACTATATTTAGCTCGTCTAAAAAAATCCACGCAAAGATAGTATCAGTGAGTAATTGACCATACTTCATAAACCATCTATCAAGGGCAAATGGATGCACAACAGGACTCAAGGATATATCGAAATAGTATGACAAGAAAACTTGGAAGCTATACACCCTTGCTGTAGACTTGTCATTGGTTATATCTCGATCGTATTTGTCTCCGTATTTTCTGTCATGCAAGTTATAGTTTGAGAGCTTCAGTTTGAGTAGTGGGAATCTTTCGTTGGCAAACTGGGGATTCGAGGCTGAAGGTGCAATGTATAATGAGGCTGAATCCCTATACTGCGACGGTTCACATATTGGTAATAACGGTGGACATAGCCACGACCACCAGTTAATAAATGCAAGAACTCGCATGTTGAACAGTCGTATGCTTCGATCTGAATTCACTTCAGGTGTTGTTTCTGACGTCTCAAAAGCAGAAGCTTCGCCGTTTGTATTGTACAGTTCGATATCTTGGGAGAATAGATTCCGAGGGCTCGGATGTGATGCAACTTCATCATACATCGGATGATTGTCATCACTCAAACTTTGTCTTTCGTCAAATGAATCATCAATATTTTCAAATACTTCCTCCACGTCTGGGAGAAGCACCCGAGAGGTTGCTTTGCCGTTCATCCTTTCTGTACATATTGTAGCATCTTCCCTTTCAAGTTGTCCTTCTTCCTCGTCATCCTCATCAAACGTGGCAATTGCAACAGCCCTGATCAAATGATAGGTACCTTTCGGAGAAACCGAATACAATTTTTGTATGGCCTTGGAATACGACTCGTCGGTTGTGGCATACTCTTCCTTAATAGGGGGAGAAATATCTATGTTCGGCGATGAGGCTATTATAGGGACTGTCTGGGTTGCATCTTGTCCCAAATTGAATTCGCTTGGAAGCATTTTCGAGCTGATTTTCGAGCTGATTTTCGTTTTTAGTCGGTGACTACTCGTATGTGACCTGTCGGATGAAATTGTTGAACGACGACGCTCTTTGTCATGGATCTCCAGGTCGATGTTTTCAGATACTAAATTGCTCCATACTTTGCTGAGGCGATAGTTCTCTTCAGCAGTGCTTGAGATTCCGCCTCTCATCTGAATAAGCCAGGACTGGTGGTACATCAAGAATCTCTCATATTTCTGAGAGTATCTCTGGGGATTGTAGAAGTAGATTGTCAATGAAGGAATGGTGAACCCGCACCATATCAAAGATAATTCAAATAGGTTCAAGGTACCGTCACATTTGGCATGTTGGAACCACATAATAGCGGCAAACTTTATGACTTCCTCGAGCATAGGCTGGTAAAACGACTCGTACGATGAATGACCAATTTGGAATAATATCAACCGATGATGTGCCTGCGGCAAGATCAACAAGTAATAGACGAATTTTGTCATGTAAGCCAACAATGCAATTGTGGCACCTAGTACAACACATCCAACATCCTTTGCTGGGTCATCTGATGCCTGTCCATCTTGCACGATAGTCTGGGTAGTGTATGCCACAACCAAAACACCAACGATTAAAGCATGTAGCACGATAAAGATGATGTTGAAGGACCTTGTATTCATGAAAGCTCCAACGATAATTGTTATTGATCCTTTAAGTCGCCTGTGATATGTCGCATGTACTGTTGTTACAAGAGTTGTGTGCAACCGGTAGCAGTTAGATTACTAATTTACTTTCTTTGAAATGTGATTCGTTGGGGTGAAGTAAACTATAAAATATCGTGTGGTAGCGCTATCGTAAAACTAATAAAAGCCATTCAAAAAGCGTACCGCTTGAACTCTCCACTGACTTTCTATTTGTTACCCTTTATTCTTTTCACATACAACCCTAACGCCTTGATGGGGAATAAGAACCTATATGAAGGGTACTCTATTGCACAGCTATGATTAAAAACACCTTCAACATCTTCAAACTTCCATTCACCAGTTGGCAATTGACGGTCCATGAGCAACTTGATTCCATTACGAATTGGTTCTTCATCTGGATAATCGGCCAAGATTAGTCCAATTAATGCCCATGCTGTCTGGACTACTAGCGATTTTTCTCCATTTACATACGTATGAGTCTCGCATGATTTCATTGATTCTGACCACCCACCATCTTTCAATTGTTTGGATATAAGGAAATCACAACCCTTTTTAACTGAATCTGAATTTGAATAATTTAATCCCACGCTGTTGAATGCTTCAAGTGCAAACATTGATGCATAAGTGTAACAAATTCCCCAACAGCCATACCATGATCCATCTATTTCGCTTTGTGCTCCCTTAATATACTGTATCGCACTATCAATAGCATTTTGGATTACTTTTGGTTTGTAGTCTGGATAATGCTTGTGAAAGTAGGTTAGACCCAAGACTGACGAGTCTGTACATTCGACATATGGGTATTCCACCATGATGTTGTTAAACACTTCGGCAGGATTCAATTTCTCCAATAAAACTGTAGATTTGATTCCCTCGTATGTAGAGAAGGAGCCGTATTCCCAATCGCCAACATTTTGTATTTGCAACAAAACTTCAACTGCCTCGTAAAGGTCTTCATCTTTGATCACGTCTCTAATATCCGCAAATCTTTTGTCGTTTCTAACCATTATTATCGCCTTCATAGCTTCCGCGGTGCAATCACTTACTGTATATCCCTGGTCCTTGGTACTGAAGGGCCAAGCACCTTTTCTTCTGTCTCTGAAGCTTCCTTCAACACAATTTTCTGTAAATTGTGATCGAACCAAGAAAAGATAAGACCTTTTTATCATTTCGTGATACTTTTCATCATCAACCAAACCGCTCATGAAAAAGTATTGAACCATGAATGCAGCATCCCAAACCTGCACCCCATTAGTACCCATCACTGTCATACCTTGAGGTCCATGGAATAATACATCATTCATTCTATTTTGTAATTCAAGGAAGTTTCTAGAATGAGGGCCCTCTCGTTGGAAAGTTACGACCATGTTCATAGCGAAACTAACCGGTGCAATACACAAATAATCGGTATTTTGATATTCCTTCTCTATCAAATCGTACACTCTTTTATTAACCCAATTTAATAACCAGCTGGGGCGGTATTTCTCCCACTTACTCAAGACAAAGTTGGCACAATCGAGTATTTTGGTGTGGGGATAGTATAAGTCTACACCACAAACATTGTTTCTGTTTGCTCCAAAATTGATTGACTCGTACGGCAATTGATTGGGTAAATAAATTTCATTTCTTATTTCTTCCAATGTTGAATCTAGTTTACAAGTGACCTTGTTTGCCAGCAAATACCCCAATGGTAAATATATCGCTCTCGTGTGAACCCACCATCTGCCAGGATGAATTGGTATATTGTAAGGTAAGGTCCATAATTCAGGGGGCGCAGGATTAACACCTTCCCAATCATATAAGTTCAAAACTGCCAACCATGCCTTGCCCCAGTGTGGATTTCTTATTGCGCCCCCCAAACGGTGTAAAGTTTTTCTGGCTTTGACCATGACTGGATGGTCTGGGCCTATTCCCAATAACCGGAGACACAAATAGTTCATAGTTGTTCCAAAGCAGGTTGATTTGTCGACAGAGTGTAAACCCCATCCACCATCCACTGGATTGGCGGTGTTGACAATGTACCTAATCATTTCTACTTTATATGGTTCGGGAATAGGAGTACCGCTAAAGTAGTTTGCAGCCACATATCCAATTGTCATAAACATCGGCCCTTTGTACTGGCAAGGGAATATTCCGTTTTCCAATTGCAAAAGTTCAAGAAAATCAGCACCCTTTTTTAAAGCTTCGGTTGGAGTTTTGATTGTGGTAGCAGATGGGGGGACAAAATCATTTGATTTAAGGAGCCATTGAACATACGTTGATTGTGGTTCCTTCGCTATTTCCTCTGGAGATAAGTAGTGCCATGTTTCTCTACCTACTGGGTCTGTCCTTAATCTCCACCTCGACGAATCTGTCTTTGGCAAATCGAGCTCGTCTGAATAGTACATATTTCTGATACTATCTGCTGTGAGATATTAGTCGATATCACAAATTGTAAAATGAGTGACAATATCAATGGCTTTTCTTGTGTGCGTTTATACGGGGATGTAAGTAAGAAATTACTCTATTTGACGAAATTTACGAAGCACGTCGTATATGCTTCGAGGAGTTGGTAGCATTTCAAAAGTCGTGTATGGCTTAATTTTGACACAGTCTTAGGATATTAACTTTTAGCGATTGAGTTAAAAGTGTCTTTGTAACAGTCAGACGTGAAAATAAGGAGTGTTATTGATTACAAACAGATGTTTCTACTTGAATGAATGCTCGCGTAAGATTCATTGAATACTTTTTTTAATAATTACATATGTGTATATATAATATGTGTAATATATGTATGTGTATTGTGAAAAATAAAGAGAAGAGGTAGAAGAAGAAGAAGAAGAAAAAAAAGTTTCTAAAGAAGTGCAAAAATAATTTTCATTCTACCCTAGCCAACGTGAAAACCATTCGATTTAGCTCAACAACAGCTTCGTCTATAGCTTTGTTATTTTTATAATGGTTAAGAGGAAGTCTGATAATGTCGAAGGGGCCAAAACCAAAGTGCCGAAGGTGGAAACATCTGAAGACAACTCAGGAATCAAACTAGATACCGAAAATAATCACAATGGTCATATTATTGAGGATCTAACTTCCACCAATACAGGACAAGATGACGACAATAGCCAAGAGGAAGATTCCAGTGGTAATGAGGATACAGTTGACCGATCGGGCCCCCCAAAGAAGCAGAAATCTCAACTCACTGCTCAAGACATACAAGTAGCACGAGAGACAGCAGAACTTTTCAAATCGAACATTTTCAAACTTCAAATTGACGAGCTTATGAAGGAAGTAAAGGTCAAGAAAAGTCACGAGGAAGTTATGGAGAAAGTGTTGCATAGGTTGCATGACTTGATAAAGGAGATTCCCTCAGCTGAAAATTTATCCTTGCAAGAAGCAGAAGGGTTATTCAATCATAAAAGGGTGGCCATACCTTTCCCCGATCCAAAGCCCACAAATGTGAAGTACTCATTTTCATATGGGCCACCAGAGGATTTGTCGCTAGTTGGTTCGTATGGGTTAAAAACGGGTATCAGTCAGGGTCTGTCAATCGATGTGGCTTTAACAATGCCGAGATCCATTTTTCAGCCAAAGGACTATTTGAATTACAGAGCTTTGCACAAAAGAGCGTTTTACCTCGCCTATCTAGCAGACCATTTGATCCCATTGACAAAAAAGAATAACCTTCCAGTCAAGATCACATACACTTATTTCAATGATGATGTGTTGTGTCCTATTTTGCATATTGAAAGTATCCAAACTGAAAACCCAGATGATCTTATCTTTTTCAAGACAAGGTACAAAATTAATTTAATTCCAGCTTTCCCGTTCACGGTTTTTGAGTCGAAGAAACTACTTCCGGATAAAAATTGTATTAGAATACAATCAGAAAGTGAAGAATTGCCCCCGACACCATTATACAACTCAAGTATCCTAATGCAATCATCATATGACTACTATCTCAAATTTTTGTACTCCATGAAAAAGTCTACCGAGTCATTCAAAGACGCATGTATTTTAGGAAGGTTGTGGTTGCAACAAAGAGGATTCAACTCGACTTTCAGTGGCGGTGGTTTTGGACATTTTGAATTTGCTATTTTATTGAGCGCGTTGCTTCATGGTGGGGGTTTGAATGGAAATAAGATCTTGTTGTCTGGATTCTCATCCTATCAATTATTCAAAGGTGCAGTTAAGTATCTAGCCACTATGGACCTCAATTCGGGGTATTTGTCATTTTCATCTGAGATAGGTGAGTTTGTCCCAGCCAAATACAAGCCTGAAGGGTTCAATGTACCTACGCTTTTTGACAAAAATACCAAGATAAATATTTTGTGGAAAATGACACCGGCTTCCTATGAAGAATTGAAAAGTAAAGCAATTCAGACGTTAGACTTATTAAATGACGTTGTCAAAGACAGATTTGACCCAATATTGCTTCAAAAATCAAATGTTGATTTTCTAAAGTTTGACATACTTTTGTCGATGACCATTGATGAAAGCTCGATAGAAACATTTGGACCGTTAGAAAAGATAAGATTCATTACCTTTGACAACTACATAAAGAGTAGGTTTTATAATCTCATGAAAAAAGCATTGGGTGATAGAGTTACCATTGTCAGTGTTTGGAAGGATAAAGTCAAACGTTATTTTTCAATTCATAAAAGGAAGCCCACAAACCCGGCCAATAATTGGGTCATCGGCTTACAATTGAATCCCGATGAGTGTGATAAGGTTGTTACTAAGGGTCCTGATAATGAAGAAAAGGAAAAAGGAGCCGCCTTTAGGTCATTCTGGGGTTCAAAGGCTTCTTTAAGGCGATTCAAAGATGGATCTGTTCAGCATTGTGTGGTTTGGAATGTGAGTGACAGAGAGCCTTTAGTAGTTTCAATCATCAAATATGCCATGGACGTGCATGTACTGACTGAAGTTGCGCAATCGATTCACACAGAGTGTGGTTTGTACGAAAAGAAGCTCCCACTCTCCTTGCTATCAACAACATCAAATCAGGTTTCACACTCCTTGTCAAGCTATACGATTTTGCGAAATTCATTTGATAATATGACTAAAGCTTTGATCAATCTAAATTTGCCTTTAAGCATCAAATCGGTATTGCCAACATCGTCATCGTTGAGGTACGCGTCATTACTACAGCCAGTTCCGTTTGCAGTTTCGAATCCTGACTACTGGAATGACTGCGTGATCCAGTTTGAAATATCAACCAGATGGCCAGATGAGTTGAAAGCTTTGGAGAAAACCAAAACTGCACTCTTGCTAAAGGTTTCTGAGATGTTGAGAACCACTGAGTACAGCACTTTTATCACGCTGGATGACTCAATACCTTTTAATGAGGACGTTTGCTTGTTGAATATTTTGACTCCAGAAGGCTTCGGTTTCAGACTTAGAGTGCTTACTGAACGAGATGAAGTATTGTATCTCAGAGCTGTGAGCAATGCTGATAAACAAAAGCCGATTGCACAAGATGTCTATGTGAAGTTCATCCAGAAGTATCAGGCGTCGTCGAAACATACACGAACAATTACTCAATTAGCACAGCACTTTCCATACTACTCGCCCACTGTTAGATTGGTGAAGCAATGGCTAGACTCTCAATTACTTTCAAGCCATTTTAATGATGAGTTGGTGGAATTGATAACCTTAAAGCCGTTTGTTGATCCAGCCCCATATTCTATTCCTCATTCAGTAGAGAATGGATTTTTGCAGGTACTTTTCTTCTTGGCTAATTGGAATTGGAGAGACACGCCTCTCATATTGGATGTTGTCAAAAGCACTGCTGAAGCTGACTCCACGTTAAGTGATAGGTTGACGATCCAGGCTTATAGGGTTATCGAGCAAAACTTCAACAAAATCAGAGGAGCAGATCCAACGGGAATCAAAACCCAGTTCTTTGTTGGTTCAAAAGATGACCCGTCTGGAATTTTGTGGTCGAGCAATCTCACTTTGCCTATTGCAGCTAGATTAACAGCACTTGCGAGAGCAGCAACTACATTATTGGCTTCTCGGGGTAACAACGAAAGCTTTTTAGACTTGATATTCACTCCTGCATTGAAAGATTACGATTTTGTCTTGGAGGTGAAATCGCAAAACCTCACCACTTCCTCTGGAATTTTACCCACAAATGCATTTAAGAATTTGGTTGAGCCCTTGACCTCATACCCGGACGACATTTCATCCAAGCGTGATTTCATACAAGCCTTTTATATGGATTTGGAAAAGAAATTTGGGAATGCCATCATATTCTCTACGCGAAAGTTTACCGGTTTGTGCAAGGACAACAAGAACGTAATTGGAGGGTTGTTTGTTCCCTCAAACTTGTCAAAAAAGAAATTCAGAACCAATTTGGGTATCAATGTGAAACCCGATGGGGATAAGGAAGAAGTAATTTTGAATAAGGAGGCGATTTTTGATCAAATGAAATTGCTAGGCCAGGGTTTAGATATAAACTTCACGTCGGAGAAGTAATTACTCTTGTAGTGCAAGTGGCATGTATGTAATATGCTATTGTATTAGTAATGAAGATAGATAGAATTGTATACATGAAATGAGTTACTTAGTTCTCAAAATCACGTGCACCACATTTTTGATAAGGCGAGAATAGAAGCAAAATCTTTGTTTCGCTTTTGAAACATTTGTAATAAAGGCTCAGAACGTATAATACCAACCAGGGCCAGCATAGAAACAGTACATATCTAGAGATATATTTGAATTTCGCACAAGCATGTCAGCTACATCAGGAGGTCCCGGTAGAAAAAGAAGAAGAGACAGCGATCAGGCGCCAGATATCATAAATCTTTCTTCTGATGACGATTCAGTGATTGATCTTACCAATGAAACCAATAGTCTGCAAAATATGCCCACCAGGCGCCCACACAGACTGCGATCTCAAGTGGAAAGTGACAATAGGAACCGGCATCCACCAGCAAGGTCTCAAATGGGACAAGAAAACAGGCATCCACAATCACGGGTGAGGTCTCAGGTGGAGGAAGGTGATAGTGACGACGATATAGAGATATTATCCGTCAACATATCCACCACTGGGTCCATGTCATCAGATACAAATAGAGCTTACTTCAATACAAGGCGGAATGTAGACAGTGCCAATACTTTGGACGAACACTCGAACCGGGACGACGATTTGGAAATAACTGACATACAACGGGCACCATCGCCACTTGCACATATCGATACGCCTATGGGACATATTCCATACCAACCTGAACCCGGATTAGTGTCATACCAAAACGCACGACAGCAGCCCTTTGTCAGTCCATATTCGCCACCACGTAATGTTAGAAGGCGAATGGGCCATATACCTACCCCTCACGATTCACAAGGCACCCGTCTACTTCCACCTCGAAATAATCTTGGCCGTCAAGTTCAGCTACCTCCGCAAAGGAGGCATCAGCATCCACACAATAATGGTCATGACAATACCAATATGACACCGATCACGAATGCTAGAAGACAAAGCAGAACTAGAGGTCGCAGTGCACGTAATCAGCACCCACCCCCAAGAACCTCAAGACGCGGTTCGCAATTTGCACACGGGCAGATTCCCGACTTTGTGAGTCGAATTAACTTCAGTCTTGAGAGTGTCTCTGATTTCTTGCCGCACGTCTTTTTCCCCAACATGTTCGGAAGGGATGTGCCCTCTGAAGTTTTTGAAAATAGTGTAATGCAAAGAATTGAAGAAGATAACAATAGAGCCGTCGATGCACGAATGGAAAGGGAAAAAAACTATAATCGGAAATCGATGGCGGAGAAGCAAAAGCTTGCAGATGTTGAAAATGCCAAAGGCACTCATACAAACAAAATCAATTCCAGTGATAATCTCGTTTGTGAATTATGTGGTGTTGCTTTAGGGGAAGGTGCCCCAGAAGATTTTAAGGGAGATCCCAAGTACGATTTAAACTTTGCGAAATATGCCGAGCAATATCAAACACAAGCACCTTGGTTTTGCGTAAACCCGTTCACAGATGCAGATCACGACTTGAGTAAGAGGATATTTGCTTCGAAGTGTGGACATACATTTTGCGGGAGATGTGTGAAAAACATTGCAGGACGGCCGGCAAGGAAGCCAAAGAATGCTCCCTCGGGATTTACTATTAAGAATCCTAGTATATGTGCGCCAACAAAATGTCCCGCAAAGGATTGTGGGAAAAAGTTTGTTTCGAAAGCATTTACTGAGGTTTACTTCTGACAAAGACGCTTTTGTATATCTCTAGAGTATAGGTTCATTTCAATAGGGAAGAGAGTTAGGTAGAAGCATAGTCAACACAGATGAGTCCTCTGCGATATCCAAATGATAATTGAAGAAACCCAATGACACAGAATTCTTGATAGATCAAGCACATTACGTTGCAATCCCAACTTTATTATTTGTACTAAGAAAAGACAGTTCTGGAGAAACATATGATGAAAACTACTATGGGGCTAGGAGTTTTCCTTGTTGGTAATTGAAGCTGTCACAGTTAATACCACGCCAAATTCGAAAGAAGTTCGTCTCACATTATCAGAAACTCAAGAGCTGTATTCCTTCTGCTAGACAACACATGTCGACTCCAACAATGGCCCCATGCTTATGCCGCTAGTTGAAGTTCTATTGGTCCCTCGTTTGAACTTTGTGGCGTGAAAAACATTTCTAGG
>NC_018292.1:1204946-1218448 GCF_000315875.1 Candida orthopsilosis Co 90-125
CACTCATTTTGTCCGTCTGCTCTTATTTATTCATTGATGAGAAAGTCGCTTTTCTCCTTTACTTTATGTACATGATATAATTTTTGTGCAAACTGACGGTTTGGTAGTATACGGAAACTCAAATTAATTATTCAAACTTGGCTGTGAAAGAAAATGGACACACATTTATAAATCAAGGTCTGAGAATTCTATATTTACGTTCACAACAAGAACGGACTGATGTGATATGTAAACACTTATCCAAAGAAACCACTACCATTATTGTTTTTTCGTTTTGAATGAATTACTTTTGTTTCTGCCTCTTCACAAATAACAACCCTTCAGAAGCATGCCCCCAACTGTGATAATGAAGTCAGATATAACGCTCTCAAGAAAAGGGTTGTGTACGTTCAGCCTCGTCAATTGTTAATTGACGCCTCATCATGCCGTCTGTTGTTGTAGTCCTGCGCATTTCGTCTTTCCCATCTTCCCGGTTCAATGGCAGTGTCAATTGCGCCAGTGTACTCGTACTGATCTGTTTATCACCGGTCTTTAGTGATGCATCATTCGTCTTCAACGTCCTTATGAGCACTATTAAAGCAGCGAGACCAAAACTTGCCCATAAAAATATCCTATTATAATCTCCGATATCCAAAAAGTGTACCGTTATCAACATGCCTGTTGCGACAATTAGGTAACATATCCATACACTTAGATTTTTCTTTTCCTTTTCAACAGGTTTCATCTGAAAAAATATACCAGCAACTGCTATTCCACAACTTATACGTGCAAATATCCATATGACATCACCATAATCCCCAAATAGTGCTAACACGAACATACCTATTATTACTATTCCAGAATTAAGCCAAAAATATATCATCAAATTACGATGGTTTAATATAATTTTGGGTAGCAATAAAATACTGCACATGGAAACAAGCCACTCCTGTATCCCCAAAAGCAAGTCTCCTTCTGCATTTGGGCTATCATCTGTTATATATTGAACCAACATATATCCACTAATCACCACCAGATAATAACAACACAAAATATTCCAAGATAACTTCTTTTGTTTTGACTTGTCTGATGAGCTTGGTATCTTTCTGTCAAAGCGGATTGCCAATATAGATGCCCCTAATACCACAAGTCCATAGGAGATCCAGATTGGCCATTTCATTTTAGCTACATCCGGCAACGTCATGTTTAGGTTACTTGTTCCTCTATGTCAATGTTCTTCGTTGGTTATTCAATTGATGTCTGGGTAGTTGGTCAGTTGCAATTGTTGGTGGATGTGCCTCTATCAAGAGATAAAACGAATTGGTGGAATGGATGTCATTTCGAAATCGGTTTTATTTTCAGGTGAGAGATTGGTATCTGAGTAGTTGGTCAGTTGCAATTGTTGGCGGATGTGCCTCTATCAAGAGATAAAACGAATTGGCGGAATGAATGTCATTTCGAATTCGGCTTTATTTTCAGGTGAGAGTTTTCAAACCATTTCTTTGTTGACTCTGATAATTCCGCTTGAAAAAAGTACACAACTTAATTACACAAAAGCTTAGTTTGGCTTTTGGTGTCATTAATTTGCAACCAGTACAAACACAGTTTTATATTGTAGTCAAGCTTTAAAGGCATGGTGTTGTATTTGATAAACCTTTATCTCCCTTTATTGATTTAACCAGAGCCCAACGCATTTACGAGTTTCGTGAACAACAGAGTCGAACTTTTATTTCCACCCTTTACTTACCCTAAATTGCTAGCTGCGGTGTTAATTCACGTGCTTCTACCACTATATACTAATAAGCCAACTCCGCACCATCTAAAAATTTTGACATAATATCGCCATCTCAGGGAACTCAAAATAATTTTTTGGGGCTCTTTAGGGGCGCCAATGGCAATCACAAAGAATAAAAAGGACCTTGTACTATTGTAGCAAAATCTATGTGATGGAAAGTAAGTGTTAGCTGCGAAGAAAACGGTACCAACTAGAAACCCAAATTGTTTTTTATTGTAGAGATTACACAATAATTACATTATAATTTATAAGGTGAAAGAAAAATATGTGGAGAGGGTATGTGGTCAGTATGATCTAGGAAAATCCACCCATTAACTGGGATACCTGTAGTTGATTGCTCGGTAAATAGTGTTCAGTATCTATTTTATTCCATTTGATTGTGTAACTAAGTTTAAATTTTTTTGCTAGCTTGAATATCTACGTTTTAATACAGCAATTGTTACCGTGGGTACACCATTATCTAAAGTTACCCATATGATGTTAGATCAATTAAACTAGTGGGAATGATCCATTTAAAGAATTAAATACTACCGAAAGCAGATGTCAGCTTATGGTGTTTTCTCATCAAAATTTGCACAAAAATGGGAAAAACTCACACGAATGGGATTTGGATGAAATGAAATGATGCTTTTTTTGTGACTAAATAACATATATATAGGATATCTTTTTCCTTTTGACAATACGAGTTCTCTGAAGTGCTTTGTTTTATAGGGTCACTCAGGAATGATCCTGTTTGCGAATGGTAAATGTGTTGCAAGTATTGAGGATTATCGTACTGTATATAAGAGTGTCTTGAAAATTTCACGGTTTTGAAACATCTGAGACATTGGGTTTTATTTGTTATTTCCGATATAAATGAGGGGATTCTCCCCACTACCCTCCTCTCCCCCCTATTTACCCCAAACTTTACTTCATTCTATTACCACCCGTTTAACCTTATAGCTTCTAGGAGCTGTGTATACTTCAACATAATAAGAGATTAGTAATATCATAGTTACAGCAGTGCTTGTATAGCACTTTTTTCTGGTGCATAGAATCAAACGGAAAAGGGGTTCTTATGTCTCATAATTTCCGGGTGATTGATTCCTAACCAATACAAAAGTACAAATAAACTAAGCGAAATTGTAGAGATAATAAATCATACCATTGTTTGTAGTTTGCGTTTTTGCAATTACAGTAGTGTTATGGGTCTTTCCTGATTGGGTAATCATATTACACGAATAGATAATACAATACATATAGTATAAGTATATATATATATATCTGTATGTATGTATGTATGCATGTATGTAGTAGTATTGTTGTGGCTAAAATAATGTGTATTGTATGCATTGTGTGTTATGTATGCTGTGTATGTGTGTACGTATGTATTTGCCCCGCCCTGATCTTATACCCTTTCTTTTATTTCTTTTATTGTTTATCTTGAACACGAATAATAAGAGGGATATATTCACTTCATATTGGGGGTTGATAGTCAAGTGATAATAAAGATTCTTTCTTAACATACATGACTACTACTATTAATACTACTACTATACTTCTATCAAAGGGAGTATCATTACACTAATACAAAGGAAGTAAATAAATAAATTGTAGATTGTTTGCTATAGGGGGGATGTGCCGTTAAAGTAATGAGAATAGGAGTAGTAGTAGTATATAATTACCTGCATATATCTTTATATGAAGAGGGAGCAAATTTAAAAAATAAAAATAAAAAAAATATTCAAATACCAAGCCACACCACACACAACACACCAGAAAGAGAATACACACACGATCATATATATACACCAACACACACACCAACACACACGCCAACACACACCTTTTATCCCAGACAAACAGATCATCTATACATATACATACATCTTTTGTTATTACCACATCACATAGCTCCTCCATTATCCTACACCTTCCCCCTATTTTTTTGGTTCTTCCTTTTTTCCGTTTGTTTATTTGTTTGTTAATTGATAAATAGATAAAGAATCATTGACTTTGTTGATTGATTGGTAAATTATTTTAGGTTGATTACGGCGGTGTATGCTTGAAACAGAGGCTATTGATTTCCACAATCATCTACCACCTTATAGGTCCTTACTTAATCCTAATGCTAGGTATGATTATCGGACTCACACATTGATCCCTTTGACTCAAAATGATTTAAATTTCTTACAATCATTCTTCAGAAGTGGGGGTAGATCAACTCCCATTTTTTCATATCTGCATTATAGGCAGTCAAGATCTTTAAACAATGGAAGCTCAAGAGGTAGTAATGGCCATAATAACAGAACAACATCAAACAGAAGTAGAACCACAACTACAATATTGACACCCCCACAAAATTCGAATACTCCAGCAGTTTCAAGTTCTTCACTGTCTGATCCAGTTGGAAACAACGCTGAGTTATCTAATTCCTATATTGAAAATGCTATTACATTGTCAGCTAACACAGGCCCGCAACTTCTGCAACCACCATCTAGATCTTCTTCGTCTTCCTTATCAACAACAGCCGCATCGGTCACTTCAAATCAACCTTTTCCCCGTGTAAACTATCAAAACAATCAAGATGTATCTACGTCGACCACATTCAAGATGAAGTACAAGTCTTTGCTCAATGATGTTGGTCGCAGTATTTCGATGAGATTAAGTAACAACAGTTTGCTTGGCAACTCAATACAATCATCTAGCAGTAATAGCATTGACAACAACCACAATAATGGTATTGTTTCAAGATCAAGTACCATACTTTCTTCCTCTGTCAAGAGAAAGTCTCAGCCAACCATTACCAACATTAAACAAATGCCAGAAGAAATATTGGATTACATATTTTATCTTGTTGATTGCAAGTCGGATTACGCCAATTGTCTCCACACATGCAAACTTTTTTATCATATGGCGAAGCCATATTTCTACGAAAATTTGTCTTTCACTTCAACTTATCGGTTTGCCCAATTTATCTCATATCTTCGGTTGAATGCAAGTGTGGGTCACTATGTTAAATTAATTGATTTGTCGGGTATCAAACCAGGATACGATGAGGATGCAGAAGAAAACAACGATCAAGAAGAAGAGGTGGTGGAGGCTATCAATGAAGAAGGCGAAACTATTCCTCTTAATAGTCGTGAAGTGTCTCAACTTTCCAAAAAGAAAGCTTTAGCTGGTTGGAGGGATTGGAAGTTCAAAAATAACCCATTGTATACAGTTCATCCTTATCCTGCTGGGCATTTGACCAAGATTGCTTCTAATTCCCAGTTTCTGATATCATCAAATAGATCCAATTCTTCACAAAAGTCGTCATCAACAAAAAGATTCACCAAACCGTTTAAATATTTCAAAACTAGAAAAAGAAGCAGATCTTTTAGTGGCAATCTTAATTCACGAAAAGCACCAAAATTGGAAACATTAAATTTGAACAATCGTCAAGGTGGAGGTTCTTCACCAATGTCAAATCCTCACCCTTTAATTAACAAGTTCTTGCTCAACTATTCAACGTCCAAAGATGTCCCGATTGGTTATGTATTGCACTTGATCAATTTATGTCCAAATGTCTGTAGTTTAAACTTGGGCGGATTGTCATTATCCACTGATTATGAAATTCTGAGATCTTCAATGTGCAAATATCAAACCTTTGATTTGATGAATAATTACCCCAAGAATTTGCTTCACAAGATTGACAATAGCATGAAGAGTGATGAATTGGACGACGTGTCGTCGATTGATGCCTCATTGTTATACAATCGTTACCCAGAGAATAGATTCTCAAGAAATTTGTTCAAATCAAATCAAACGAATACATCCACGGCCTCCTCAATATATTCCGTCACGACTTTTTCAAAACCAATCCGTAAATACAATAGCTTGTTACCACCACTCCCACCAACATTGGCTGACATATCGTATGTGAAAAAGGGAGACCGTAGGGTTTACCTTTCAGATTTGAATTTGAAGTCGATCAATAATGCTTATTTAAGAAAGATTGATGAGAGGGAGGTGTTGTTGGCCATTTCTAGAATTCACGGAAAACAAGTTCATCCTTATAAAATGCAACAAATTCCAGGCCTAATCGAGGAAGATGTTGCTGGAAATTTACGCTATATCAACTTATCCTCCATGATTTGGTTAAATCGCGATTTGATCGAGAAGTTTCTAAAGAGGTTGCTTGTGAAAAGGTCTTTTGATTTGGCCTCATATGGGTATTGTGGTCCGGATGAGTTTGATGATGACAGTGATTTGGATTTTGACTCAGATTTAGAGTCGGTTGATGATCAACACAATCCAATAGCATACAAGCAGGACTTGGTTATCGATCTTTCAAACTCGGGGATGTACAAGAACCTACTTTGGGCAAAGAGAATAGACTTGAACACCATGGAAGGTTGCAAATTGGCAGACAAGATTATTCGCAATGAATTACTAACACCACATGAGGAGTTCATGAGAAGAGAAAGAATAAGAAGAGGCAGAATTGGGGAAAACTATTTAGCTTAATTTCATCACGTAGCTGTTTTAATATGAATTAAATAATTCTTTTCTTTGTAATTATAAAAATCTCTCTCCATCCGATGAGATTCATGGCAAAGGCAAAATGTTCCAGACATCAGGTCATCACAATTTCATGGATCAGCCTGGCCTAGTTTCTAAAAGAGCTAGCGGCGACCTCGAATCGCAATGGTTTTAAAGCTGGGTCTTCCCCCCAACACAGGACTGCTCCCATGGGAAGGAAATTAAGTTTAATCTAGATAGATCAAATACATCCATTAAAATCTGCACTGAGCTCTGATGTTAACGCTAATGACTAAAAAAATCGATTAAAACGAATGATTTGACAAATCCTTTGTAGAGAAGAAGGAAAAGAAAAAGAAAAAGAAAAAGAAAAAGGAACTGGAAGAAAGAAATTTTTGATAAAAGATTTGAAAATTTTATTTGGAAGAGATTGGCGAGTTACACAAAAATATACCATCCTTGAGCAAAGAGACACTACCACCAGTATCCAAAGAGAACAAAAAAATATCTGTACCAAAACGGCAGGTATATCACCTTTGTCTTTGTCGGTCACATCACATCCAAAGATCTCATTTCATTGTATATGTCATGTCCGATCTATCAGCACAATTATCTGCATTCAAAAACAAACTTAAAAGTGGACCCTCAGTAGCTGTGGCTAGAAAGGCAGTCATCTCGAAACCTGGTTCGCCGTTACCTACAACTCCATCAAATTCATCAAATACTCCATCGAAACGACCAAATCCCACGGATCCAGCGATTGATGTGTACAAAAGACATAAACCAGAACGGGCTGATCTTAGTGGATCACATTTGTCTACACAGTTACACTTGGCTGTGGAGTATATAAAGGAGCAAGATCATCCAGTCAGTATCGGCAAACTTCAACAAACGTTATCTTTTGATGTTGAACACACGCTACTACCTTTACTAAAGGAGATTGATAGAGTCAAATATGATGAGACAAGCCGCACATTGGTGTATGTTTCACTACACAATATAAAGACCGCTGATGATTTGTTGGAATTTTTAAGGAAACAAACGACTTTCAAAGGTGTTTCAGTAAAGGAGTTAAAAGATGGATGGGCTGGATGCTACCAGGCAATTGATGATTTGGAAGCAGAGGATAAAATTCTAGTTTTGAGGAATAAAAAGGAGAATGCACCACGTCTAGTGTGGGCAAATGCCGGTGGGAAAGTTGGTGCTATAAGTGATGAGTTCAAGAAGATGTGGGTTGATGTTAAGCTTCCAGAGCCCGACGTTTTGTATCAATCGTTGATAGATCAAGGATTGAAGCCAACGGGAGCAGACCCGAGCTTGGTCAACAAGATCCCACAACAACAGGAAAAGAAACAGAAGAAAGCTCGTAGAGGAAAGATTACTAATACACATATGAAGGGAATTTTGAAAGATTATAGTCAGTTGGTATAGGCTGGTTATTTATGCTCCATTGGTTCGGTTTAAGCATTTTCTCAATCACTCACCGCTGTATAGTGAAAGATTTCATGGGAGTGTATATATATGGGTATAGACAAACACGGTAATAGTAGGTGTCATATACATAGTTTTAAAAGTTCTCTACTGTTTTTGGTAACCTGTTTGGCTCGTCAGCCTCTTCATATGAGCTAGTAAGTCGTGTACAGATGCCAAAAAGGATGAGTGTCAATTTGATTTCAGAATTTTTTTTAAGAAAAGAAGCGACAAACAAACCCACCAGGAAAGCCACGTTTCAACTTTTAATACCAAGTGAATCTAAAGATGTCGAGTATGTCATATTTAGAATTGAATCTGTCTTGTGATTAGCCTCTATACTAACGATCACCACATTAGCCGATTTCAATGCTGTAGCAACCGAATTTTGCAATTTTTACTACAACCAATTCGACAGTGATAGAACTCAATTGGGAAACTTATACAGACCAGAGTCAATGTTAACCTTTGAGACTTCCCAATTGCAAGGTGCTAGAGATATTGTTGAAAAATTGTCCTCATTACCTTTCCAAAAAGTTGCACACAGAGTTTCAACTTTGGATGCTCAACCTGCATCTCCTAATGGCGATATTTTGGTTATGGTTACCGGTGAATTATTGATTGATGAAGAACAAAATGCTCAACGTTATTCACAAGTGTTTCATTTGATTCCAGATGGAGGCTCTTACTACGTCTTTAATGATATTTTCAGATTGAACTACTCTTGAAGTTGCTATGGACTTGCAAATGGGGACTTATCCTAACAACATCATATTTATGTCTAGCTAGATGGGTGATTATAGGCTAGTTTGATATATAGTGTAGTTGAAATACACGCATTGAAGTGAATATCTAATAAAAATATAGAGAATTGTCAAGTGGTTTTACGAGTATATGTACTCCTTTCCATACGGTTCCAAGTGATTGCCATTGAATGCAATTGAAGTAAATTGTTGGGACGTGCTGGAGTTCGTTGAGTATTACCATCGTCCAATTCAATTCTATTGCTTTACCGTTTTGGCGAACAAAATTATTATTTTGCGAATTGGAGTCTTTCAATCTAACAAGACATTGAGTATTCACAAATCAAACAATACCATGAGTGAAGATAGCCTTACAGAGCAGAGCTTAACATCAGACGAAACTCACAAATCATCCAGTATGAGTACACTGGGCATTCCAATTATTCCCCCGCGACCAAGATCCAAAAATCGTGAAAAATCCACCACGTCACTAATGTCGAATTCGTCTGGCAAGAGTTCAGAACCTGAACCCAAAACCACCACCAAAGATGAGAAAGAGAACAATGGCAAGAGTGAAGCACCGGAATTGGAGTTATTAGATGCATATGGCGATGATCCTGAGGAACCCGGAGACAAAACGACACAACAATTACAATCTGATGGGATTCAAAGCAGATACACTGACTCTGTTAGCCCCGATTCTCTTGAAGAGCCACCACAAGATACAGAAGATGAGAATGTTCCTATGAACCACCAAACAAACGACCAAGATCTCGTGGATGGTGATAAAACCCCTGGTAATTCTAATACCAAAGCCTCGTTCAAGGAGGATTTAGACGACGCTAACGCAACAGATAATGAGACTTCAAGTTTCAATGACGACATGGAGACGGTTTTGCAGGAAAGCCACGACTCGAGCGATGATGCATCAGATCATTCTAATCGTGCAGACTCTCTAACTCAAGACATGCCTGTTGGTCAATTGCAAGGATCTCCAATCGAACTTTCGAAAAACGAGGAAGTCAAATACGGTTCTAAGGAGAATGAAGTCAATGAAATCAAGAAGGAGGATCAACCCAACAACGCGTCAACGGGGGACAAGGATGAACACATTATAAAACCGGAGCAGGAAAACCCTTTGACTAATGACGAACCACGCAAACAGGTCAAGGCAGACCAAGATAGCCCTACAGAGAAGTCTATAACCACAGCTAGCAAAGTCCCGGTGATACCTGCACGACCTGTTCGTAGACCAACGACAACCCATTCTTCGTTAAGCTCTGATAAGGAACCCAAATTGGAAGAATCTGCACAATCAACACCAGTTAATAATGATCTTGAACCACAAAATGTGGCATCCGATGATACTGTAAACAGATCATCTGGAACAAACAACACGAGTCAAGAGGAGAATAGAATTGTATTAAATGAAGCCGTCGAAACCAACGCTAGTATCCCTTCAGAGAAATCCCCGGTACCAACTATTCCTGTAAGGCCAACCAAGAAACAAGTCGACTCGAAACTGGCACCAAAGGCTCCGCCTCCAAAGCCCAAGAAATTATCAAGTAAGATTGAAGCATTTCAACAACAACTCTTTCATTCTTCTTCCAGCCACGGGTTATCATCGAAACCTGGAACTGGTACAAGTAATGAAGATGACGGCGCCACTAAAGGCTCGTCTGTGCACCGAAAGGTATTTGAAACGAGTGGTATACCACTTCCTGGTATGTTTAATCCTGCAATGCGTCCTGTGGCAAGAGAGCCAAAGCTTTCATCAAGAGAGGAATTACCCAAAGAAGCAAAGACAACAAAGACGACAAAGAGAGTGCGTGGTCCTAAGGGAAAGAGGTTACCTCAAGCTGTTGCTAATGCAAATGTTGTCTCAGAGAAAAGCAGGGATTTGGAGAAAGGAAGTTTGTGGGCATTCACATTTACTAAAACTAAATCTAGCAAAATTGATAACGATGGCCACGAAAACACTTCTATAAAAGACGCAGGGACGACTGAACCATTCCACGAACCTGCTGAGATATCCATATCCGGTCTGCACTCAGGGAGTGTCGGGGATTTGTTGGAAACTCAAGTTATGAAAATCAACCTGAATGCGGAGGAACCACAGCCCTTACCAATTCAACGTTCAAACATATTGACGGAATCGGATCTGAAAACCGATATCTCAGACGGTGAAGAAATTGCTGAGTCTTGATAGTCAAATTTGGTTCATCATTATTCATTTTGCTCCATTTCAAGTACAGGCCTTTGAGTGTCAAACTCAAACCACGCTCAACATGATACTATTTAGACGCAAATCTCGGTTTGTAACTATAAATGTCATTGTGTTTATTCTCCTTGCTGTCGGATTTACTTGTAAGCTTGGTCCTTTGCTCTTTTACAGCTCTTTTAATTTCCTCCTCACTCGCCCCCTTGGACTCCAACTCTTCTTCTAGTTCTGCACATGCCACCTGTATTTTGCGTAATTCTTTATGTTTTGAGATGCTTGATCTAGCAATTCTTGCGGAGTCCTCATGCTTTTCCACTTTCTTTCTCAATATCTCATCTTGTTTCTGCTGTTGTCTAGTGGCATAGAGCTGGCCAGACCCTCGTTTACCTATTACGTTTTTCTCAATATGACCAGAACGACCAGAACCTTTGTTTGAACTCATAGTTTCACCGCGTTGTCTTTTATAGCATTCCTTTTCAACGTTGCTGTTTGGTGTTGATTTCTCTTTTATTTATAACAAAATAATAAATAATCACAACACAAAATTGGCGAGAATAAAAGGAAAAAAAGAAAAGATCGAAAAACAAAGAGTTGAACATTTGAGAACAAAAAAAGTTCCAGGAAAGACGTGTCGGGGATCTCTAACTTGCTGACACAATGAGAAGCAAGATTCTACAAAAGCTATCAAGACACAGAATAAAGGTGTTGGTGTTATTATTTGTCACTGGGTTTTTGTTCTATTCCTTACTTGAATCATTAAGAAACTACGATTGGATTGCAAATGAAGAGGAGTCTTTTTCACTCGCTTCGCTGAAGCAATCTTTGAACGAGCAACAGCAATCTCAGATGAAAACAGATCTGGAAATCAAAAATGATAAGGAACAGGATCCAGCACAGTCGTCGTTGAGCAACGCCCATAAGTTCTGGAAACGCATTTTTACCATTTTCGATGAGAACAGAATGAATCTTAAAGACCGTTTTGGTGCTCTTATAGAAGTCACTGACAAATCGAAACACTTGGATGGACCAAAGACCAAAGAAGCCTTACTTTCGCGAGCAACGATGCTGGATGAGGTTGTTTCAGAGCTCAAGAGGAGACACGAGCTCGTGGTGCTGCAATTACCTACCCATATCGCAGAAGCTACATACAATAAAGGAACGACAGGTGTAGTATTCATTGGTGGAGCAAAATTTTCGTGGCTAACATATTTGGCTATTCTTGCTTTGCGAGAAACAGGAACAAAGTTACCTGTTGAGGTTATAATGCCCAAGAAGCTGGACTATACCAAGGAACAGGATTTCTGCGACAACTTGTTACCAGAACTTGGCGCTAGATGTGTTATCGTTCCAGATACTATCGGGGAATCAGCCTTGAATGGAAGAAGTCTTTTTGCGTACCAATTCAAATCGATTGCTTTGGCTATATCATCTTTTCAACATATACTTTTGCTAGATTCTGACAACATCATTGTGTCGAACCCTGACCTTGTGTTTGACAGCCCGCTTTACAAAAAGTACGGCATGATAACCTGGCCCGATTATTGGAAAAGAACAATATATCCAAAGTATTACGATATTGCAGGGATACACGTTAATGAGCGTAAAAGAGCAAGATATGATAGGTTTCCCTTGTTTGAGCCGGTAAATTCAAAGACAGGACTTAATGTTGGTCCTGAAGATGCTGTGCCTTACCACGATTTAGAGGGTGCAGTGCCAGATTTGTCAACTGAATCAGGCCAACTCATTATCAACAAAGCCACGCATGGAAAAACAATTCTATTATCCTTGTACTACAATATTTATGGTCCGGATGTATTTTACAAGTTGTTCTCCTTGGGTGAACAAGGAGAAGGTGACAAGGATACGTTTGTTACGGCAGCCATCGTGTGCAATGAACCACATTATCTGGTAAAATCTTTCATTTTATCGCCCGGATATTTTGACAACAACAACAAATTCAACGGAGTGGCAATGGCCCAGAAGAACCCTTTATCTGATTATAATTTGTTCAACGAGCTAGTGGTCAACTCTTTCACCAAGAGTGGGAAGACGATGAGCGTACCGGATCAAATCAATCATTTGGATGCCTTAACTAAGAAAGAGTTTGACAGTTATAACAAAATGCCAATATTTGCAATTCATTGCAATCACCCGAAAATAGATCCTGTTCTTTACATGCAGCGGGGCGATATATACGATTCAAAGGAGAAAAGATTGAGGTACAGGCTTTACAATGGTATGAAATATGACAAAACAGTTTTGAGTTCATCAAAGGAGAAAACTATAGAGACCGATTTTGAGTATGAACAGTGGCTCCATATCCAGAATGCGCTTTGTGTAAGGAAGCTAAAATTTGAGCACTTTAAGGATCTAGACGCGGATGACTTATGTGAGTTTGTTAATAATCAAGTGAAATGGTTACTGCCTGGTCAACAGGTAAACTCCTAAATAAGTACTACAGGAGTATCTATGATGTTTGATTCAAGGTGTCACATGTTAGGTCATAATTCTAAATCTGCGATATTAACAGGCCATTTAAGGAGGGTGACTACGTTATAGTATAGATTAAATAAGTATCAACAATTAACGACACATCAATTGCATTCTTTTGACCTGGTGATTGACGCTTCCAGGTTTAGATGAGAGTAAAATAAGAATTTAGTAACCAATTTATCTCTTTCTCCAGTAAAAAATGGCATAGCGACTGATAAAGACCTTAAGCAGCACCTACTATTTCACTTCCACAAACTAAACAGAAGCAATTAACTCCCACAAGCTCCTACACGTGTAT
>NC_018292.1:1219422-1222631 GCF_000315875.1 Candida orthopsilosis Co 90-125
CCCACAATATGTACGGGAGATGTATATCCTGACTACTGAAATACGACAGGCTTCAAACAGAATGACATGAACTTCGAAAAGCAAACAAATATCGAAGACAACAAGTTTAAAACAAATTAAAGGTAAGATTGGCCCTTCGTCGTCAACAACCCATTCTGGATACGACTGATAACAAGAAAAAATGGAGGAAGTGAAGTCGCTCACAAAAAGTCCTATGATGAAAAGAACACTTCCTTTATGTATAAATTCATAATTGTGAAGTGGACGCAACATGGTATTGCGAGAAAAAGCGACATCCACGAAGAATCTTCCACATACGTATGCAATGCTGTTGACAAGGATAAGAAAGACAGAGGTTGCATGCGATGAACAAAGGTCATAGCCTAACTAATCCACACATTAGATGTTCAAATTGGTTCACAATGAACTTCTTAATGCCCTCCAAGAACAACAACACGAAACTTCTTCATCGTATGCCGTATTGTAGAGAAAAAAAACGTTCTCTCTTTCTCACCTGTATATTGTATATGAATCACATTAACGGTCATCACCGACTACGCCATAATTTGCATCTAGAAACAAAATTAAAACATATCCACGTACACGTATAAGGCGAATCCCATCTTCAATGGAACTATACCTTAAGATGAATGTGTATTTTTCAATGTATTAATTTTGCATTTATACCAGAACGAAAGCAGACCCATGCATCTAGTACTCAATTTTACATACCTAATAATTATGCCCTCTAGCACCAACAACCCCTGTATCTACGCCTCAACACAGGCAACAATATTATCTTTCTAAGTTTAATCGGGATGGGTTCTTTTGAAACAGGCTGCCACCGTCTTGAAAACTAGGTTCAAAACCAAAATCTTCTAAGGAAGATGGTCGGATCGAAATCGCATTTAAACCACAATATTGAAAACCCAGGACACAAAACTTGCTCACGAGCACCCACCAAAACATAATATTTTCGCATATAGAATAACGAAATACGATTGGACAAAAAACTGATTTCTTCCATTACAAAGTAACGCAAGCATGGTAAACACAAAATCATTGACATTTAGGAAAAGCAAATAAGTCCAATTGTCAAATTGGCAAGCGTATAAAATTATTTAGAGTATTTTATTGATAATCGTGAAAATCGATTTCAACATACAACTGAAGCCGTTCGAAAAATTGAGACGCAACCAAAAAATCGGCATTTAATTTTGGAATATTAGTGTTCGTAACCGAAACTGAGGTTATCGAGTGTCAAAATTCCTAGTCGTTTTCTCATACGCTTACCGTAATTGAAAATCTCTGCTCCTCTAATTAATACTAGAAAAAAGTATCATGCATTGTTGGGATAGGTATTGCAACAAGATGAAAAGAAACGATCAAGATGATATAATGAATGTAGATTTGTATAATTATGATTGTGGGCAATAAGAGTATTCTCCTACTATTGCTCTTTCCGAAGCTGTGAAGCGTCCAAGAACAGAGATCATCATATAAATCAATATGGACAAACTTTGAAGTTCTTTTAATTATCTGATGCTTTGACTAAAATGATCCTACAATTGTGAAGATATTGAAAATCCTCTAATGCACGGAAAATTTTTTGTTTGGTCTCAAAACTTTTGAACACAATCAAGATATGTAGATGATGAGATTGTATCATTTATTTATGATCTTCACTTTACATGTAACCACAGCCCAAAATAAGAAACATGAAATTCGCCTTAGTATTGTCTGGATTGATATATTAAATGACAACATGTAGTTAGTACAAGATGGCTTGACTGATTGACGAATGTTCAGAATGTTATAAAAATAAGTCGGTCCATAATTGGAACTGTACCTTGGTTTCGACATTTATTGCAAATCTATGTATTAGTGGTTTTTTCTGATCTTATTCGATTTGATAGGTGCACACATGCCTTCACGAAGTTGTGCGCATATATAAGTTTAGAGACTGTTTTCTTCTAATGCTATGGATCTGATTTTAATTCACTGGTAGTCACTTTGTCTTTGTTTTTTTTCTATTTCCAGGTATTCAATCAGTCTATTTTCCTTGCGAGGTAAGTCTCGGGCATTTTGATCTGGCTAAGATTCTGTTTCAGCAATTGACGGAGCTAGAATTTTTAGGCTTTTATTTCTGATGTTGCCCTCAGATCTAATCTTCCTGGATCTTTTAAGATTTTATTTTGGTACATGCTTTCATCATCGGATTTATTGATGCATTGTTGTGGACCGTGTTTTTGGCAAGTGTGAGTGTCTAATTTGCAAGGATGAATGGTAGGTGTACGAATGCACTTGCAGCGAATGGACCGAAATATATTTTTTTTTTTGATATATTGATGTACCTCATTGATATTCGGAATCAAACTTGTTGTATGGTTGCGCTCACCTTAGTGTTTGGATTTATCTTTTTAATGTTATGAGGTAACTATTTTGTTGTAGAGCGTGAATGTTTCTACAATTAATACGATCATACGAATTATTCAGAGATTTTATATTAGTATGGATGCGATAATTACTTTGTATTGTTGTCAGAGAGGCAATTCTTATTGTTTTTGTATAATTCGCTCCGCGAAGGGGTTCTGAGTTGTTCCTTTAGGACGGCATCATGGGTTAATTTTGTTGCAAGTTTAGCTCGAGCGTACCCACTTTGAGCCTCTCAGTCATGTCTCTGCGAGTAGATTATTCATCTAGGTCATTGAAAACCAGCTTCACCAGTTACTGCGTTCGTAATAGGATGATAACGATTCGTACTCATCGCTCAATGTCCTGTCTTCCCTATTATGTTCAGCAACATTGAATCCGCATGGGTAGGTTATTATAAAAAAGTCCCCTTTTCTTCTGAACGACCATGTGATATGACTTGACTTTGCAGTAGTAATGGATCTCATACATAAGAAAACTGTGTTCTTCACAGAATATGTTGCTTTCGACCACACTGCTTCCAACTTCTCTTGTCATCTGTCTATTCACAACCAGGCATCAACGACGAACAGATGATCATGCCTCTAATTTGCAGTAGACTCGTCCCTTAGTCTAGCGGTGGGGTTCAGCGATTCTGTCAAAGAAGCTTCTTTCCAACTCATCCACTATCGCTTGTTGTCTTCGATATTTGTTTGCTTTTCGAAGTTCATGTCATTCTGTTTGAAGCTTGTCGTATTTCAGTAGTCAGGATATACATCTCCCGTACATGTTGTGGA